>NW_027142703.1:0-137601 GCF_026170545.1 Melanerpes formicivorus
TCTCTGTAAAAAGACATTTTCAGTTGTGCCGTTGACAGTTCTAGAATAGTGACACTTGTGATTCCACTGGCTCCATGAGAGAGCAAAGGCTTTCATCATATAAAAAGGCACAAACCTGCAGCGCAGCAAAAGACTAATGGTTGATATTCCTTCTCCACCAAACTAATATGACAGGGGAAACTGCAAAAATCTCTCAAAACACCATCTTTAACTAATGTGGATGTGTTTCTCTCCATTGTTTTTATTCTTTTTTGGAACATACTTGTAGTCTGATTTCCTGTGTGAAAAAAATATATCTTAATATCTAGTTACTAGATGTGTCTTTTTCCCCTTTAATGTCACACCATGTATATATGTGTGAGTGTATGTATATAAATGTTATATATATATATATTTAACTTAAAACAGACTTCATGTCTAGAGGTTGCTTCTCAATATGTGTGTAAAGAGCAATAATATCCTCCAACTTACCTTCTTCTAAACTTTAATAGGTGTTTTACAGTCTAGAACAGTAATTGATGTAAGAGTTATTAGCTGTAGCCACTAACACAGAAGGATTTGTAGTACTCCACTCTCAGCAGCATCCAGTTTTCCTCCTCTTCTTGGACACAGTGGACACAAGTTGCCATTCCCTAGAGCCTGAAACTTACACTGAGAGCTGCTAACAGCTCCCAAACTTTTCTGGAGCCATCTGAAGCTTTTCCTCTTGTCAGTACTGCTCAGCTGTGGAGTTGGTAGGAACTTGTAGGAGCTGCAATAATGCAAGCTGAGCAAGGTTACTTTTAGCTTCATTATCTTCATACCTTCTTAAAAGGAGGAATGTAAAGTTATTCAACGTCCAAACCATTGTATTGCCATGGTCTATAAATGTGTTTGCTGGCTGCACACTGCACTTTCTTTATCTGACCTTGCTCATTCAAAGATGCACTTGTTATAGTATGTCAGTCACTAATGAGGCCTAAAGTAATTGAGCCTGATTGAACTGGCAAGATGCTGCCTAATTATAATGATAAATGGAATTGTCTGATCAGCTATGGAGGGTGAATGGCATGGAGAACATTAAAACAAGGTCACTCTGTGAAGGAGAACAAGAGCACCTTTTTTAAAATTAGAGTTGTTTTTTAGTTTCAACTTTTATTTTCACTCTTTCCAGCAGTTCTCCACATTTAGACTCTTCATCCCACTGAACAGCCAGGCACTGGGTGTTTAACTGCCACGGGACTACTTAGGGACAAGAGTACTGTAGATCAGTGCAGCAGTGATTGCCTCTGGGAAGTACAAACACATCTGGAAAGTACAAAACCCCCAACAACCCAAACCAAACCCAAGAGCAACCCAAAGTGCTAACCTCAGAAATGAATTTCTAAATATTTCATTTCAGAACTCTTTTTCAGGACAAATAATCAAGGGAAGAAAAAAAAATCTGACCAAGTTCCCTGCAGGCCATGCAGCTTTTTGAATGGCTATATTTGTTAGCCAAATGTTTGTCATCCAGCACAGCTACTATATATATATATAAGCTTTGAAATTGCTCCAGATATGAATAATATTAATAGGTACATTCTATTATGAATTAATTTTCTCATTATTATTCATAAGTTCTGGGATTTTTCATTAGTATTATGGACTTTTGATTTACATAGTAATGTTATTAAGTCTCATAATTAGACAGCACATAAACACCATTCACAACTGATGATAAGAATGCTTCACTACCTCCTCGTTGTTGGATTTCAGGGTGATTAATAAAGTGCAGCTTTTATAATCTGGGAGTCTTGCACACAGTCAGTAACTTGATGGGTGTAACTAAGCTCTGCTTGCTGAGTTTCAAAGGGTTTGAAGAACTGATTAAATACTGCTTCAGTACTCCATATTTACCAGAAAGCACAGGAGTCACAGGAGCATGGAATCACAGAATCATGTAGTCCTCGTAGAGCTGTGTCTTGTTTGTATTTGTTGACTAGGAGTGTTATGGATGCAGTTACCTGATCAAGCAGCCAACCATCTGACCATGGCTGTTCAAGAAAAGGAGTGTACCTGCATATTATATTTTCCATAAGATATCAAGATCTGGTCCATCTGGCATACCTTGAACACATACATCATAACAAGAGTGATTGGCCATTGGAATGGGCTGCCCAGGGAGGTGGTGGAGTCACCATCGCTGGAGGTGTTTAGAAAGAGATTGGATGGGGTGCTTGGTGCCATGGTTTAATTGATTAGATGGTGCTGGGTGATAGGTTGGACTTGATGATCTCTGTGTGATCTCTCCTGGTTTTCAGCAAAAGGAAACTGGAATAATGATCAGATAGAAACTGAAAGAAACTTCAATCCAGGAACTAAGAGTATGGCTTGATTGCTAGGTCTCTGTAGAGCTCGATCAGAGTTAATAGAGCTCCATGTAGTCAAAACAATCTGGCTGAAAATGATCAGTTTCTGGGTTATGGTAAGAAAGAGGACTATTACAGGTTATTCTAAGAGCTAGTGATGAGTATGTGGTAAGGGAGATGTTACACTGTTTGAAAGAAGCCATTCTGAAAACATACAGAAAAGACAACCCTCCCCCAAACTCAATAGGTATTAATCAACAACAGACATTCAGGGAATTAAAAATCATGCAGCTGAAAAGATGTAGATGTTGCCTGCAAAAAAAAGTTTGAGGAAGAAAAGAACAATTAATTATTTTGGTAAAGTAATGCTTCAGTTTTAGTGGTCTGAATTTCTATCATTTTGCTAAATACAGTGAGAAAATGTTCTGACTTGTTATCTATTATTCCTTTCAACATCGTTAACAGCTTCCAAGAAACATTGAACAGAACTGCTTGTAATGAAGTTAATAAAACATATATTTTATCAGGAAAGGTTACATCTGTCTAACATTTTAATTTGGCCACCTCTTGCTAATGTTGTGGCTAGAATTATGATGGAAATCATTAGATCAGGTGGAATGACTCATCCATTACAGCCCGGAGAAAAGTCAATATTGATGCTCCCAATGATCTCATCTGCACCTTTCAGGTATAATTTGTTGATGCTATTATGCATCTGTGATCACATTTTCCAGGGAGAAAACTCCTGTGAAGTTAAATTCAATAATTCTCACAAGAAATGATGTTTAGAGGACCTGGAGATACCTGGTAAATCTTGGATTAACAGACAAGATGATATTTAAGCACAAGATGTTGAGTGATGATTAAAAGAAGATGATGAAGAAGAAATCACACTGTGGTTTCATTAATGTATGATCTTTCCAAGAGTTGAGTGAACCTGTGCTACAAATGAGAATAGTAGGCTGAACATGAGCCAGCAGTGTGCCCAGGTGACCAAGAAGGCCAATGGAACCCTGGCCTGTGTCAGGAATAGTGTGGCCAGCAGGAGCAGGGAAGTCATTGTGCCCCTGCACTCAGCACTGGTTAGGCCACACCTTGAGAATTGTGTCCAGTTCTGGGCCCCTCAGTTTAAGAAAGATGTTGACTTGCTGGAACATGTCCAGAGAAGGGCAACAAAGCTGGGGAGGGGTTTGGAGCACAGCCTTGTGAGGAGAGGCCGAGGCAGCTGGGGTTGCTTAGCCTGGAGTAGAGGAGGCTCAGAGGAGACCTTATTGCTCTCTACAAGTACCTGAAGAAAGTTTGTAGCCAGGAGGGGATTGGTCTCTTCTCCCAGGCAACCAGCACCAGAACAAGAGGACACAGTCTCAAGCTACACCAGGGAAGTTTAAACTGGATGTTTAAAGAACTGGAAGTTCTTCACAGAAACAGTGATTGACCATTGGGATGTGTTTCCCAGGGAGGTGATGGAGTCACCATCACTGGAGGTGTTTAGGAAGAGACTGGATGGGGCTCTCGGTGCCATGGTTTAGTTGATTAGATGGCGTTGGATGATAGGTTGGACTTGATGATCTCAAAGGTCTTTTCCAGCCTGGTTAATTCAATTCTACTCTAATTGCACTTTATAGAAGAGGAGGAGGGAACATTCCACCACAGAAAACAAGCTGGTAGTTCCCAAACACGTATGCTTACTGCAGAAACAGAACATTTGCTTTAGCATTTTTCATGGCTATCTGCTCATAATTATATCCTGTAGCTGAGGAGCTTCTGTTCCATTAAACACTACCAAGCTTCTTTACAGCCACATATAAACTCCTCTCTAAATATAAAAGCTGATAAAAACGTGTTGATTTTTTTACTGTTGAATAAAGAGGGGGAAAAAATTAAGAAGATGAAGAATGAAAGATTATTATTGCCTGGTATGAGAAAATGCAGAGAGATCTTAAATTCTTTTCTAGGCATGACTTTCCGAAATGTGAGAATGTATTCATCTATGCTTATGACTTTTCTTAGACTCATTGTTATAGTAAGTGGTAAATATGAACAAAAGCTTCTTAGCATAGTGTCAGAAATGTTGCAGGGACTACCTGCCACAGGCTAAGAGAAGCCTGCATTTCTTGTTCAGCTTTGCTTAAAAAAAAAAGTTGGTGGATGAATCTGCTCTTGCAATTTTGTTGGCTTGTTCAATCTTTTCCTCTCCACACCCTTCTAACTTAGTGTTGAATCAAATGTTTCCTGACAAGTGATGATGGTGCAAAGCATGCATAAAATCAGGGAGCCAGAATACTCTGAGGGGTGACCTGTATCACTTCTGGCTAGCTCTTTTGAAATGTGGGTGTGTGTCTGATCTACATCAGGTTAGTACTGCTGAGTAATGTGACCATGTGATGATGGTGATGGAGGAAGCACAGCATACTTGCTGCACTTTTGATATATGACTTCTCAGACTCACATCTGGATTTGACTGTGGAAAGCTATTGCAACAGAGATGAATTTGGTTCCCCATGCAAAGTCCAGGGCTGAATTAATTCAGTTTTGCAATGCTAGTTGTGTAAAGGGAGTAGGCTGCACATGAACTTTTAGCTGCAAAACTGTGGAACTTGGTCTAACATTGCACACTGAAAGAAATTGTGAACATACTGAAAAAGGCAAGACCCTGGGCTTTTAAGAGCTCAGGATAAAGGTTTGAGGGATTAGCTAGTTTGCCTCACACTAATTTGCCAGTGTTTTTTTCCTAACACAATTACTTCAAGGTACAAACATTACCCCATAAACATTTGTCTTTTGACACATTAAGGTTGTCAATGCCTAGCTAAGACATTACAATGAATAGTCATGAGCAGTACTCTACATCTAGCCTCAGAAAGAGCATGTTAGACATGTGGAATGAGTAATAAGAAGCCTTGGAAGTGGAGACTGGCTTAATTTACAGCAGAAACAAGTATCAACACAAGGGCAGCTTTATGCGGGCCAGTGTTGGAGGAGGAAGCACATATCCCCTCTGGGTGAAGCTGGTGGAGCTCAGACTGCCTGGTCAGTTTTGCATATTTTCTACATCAATACTTACAGGTTCCACCTTTCCATAGTTTGTCTGGGTGTGACTGGCCACCAATGTCAGTGGAAGGAACATCTCTCTACATGTTGATGTATACACGTTTTGGTGCCATTACTGAGCACTTTGTTAGGTGATGTGTGAGAGAAGAGGTTAAAGGCTTCTCTGGTAGTATTGTATCAAAAAGCATTTTTGCAACACAACACCAAATGTTCACAAGGAGAAGATTTTCCTTTTAGTACACAATTAAAAAACAGCATGGAGTTAGTCATCTGAATAAAGTGAGAGTACTGAAAATCAGAGTTAGCTTTGCTTTGTCTCTCATCTTTTTGTCTTTGAAACTTCTTTGCTTTCATCTGGAAAAACAGACAGAAAGAGATAGAGGAGGGGGAAAAAAAATAACAAAGCCCAAAGCTTTAATAAAGTATTACATGTGACAGAGCAGACAGGCAACAAGTGAAGAGAGAAGATATCTCTGGCAAAATGACATTGAGAGCTTTCAGGGATCCTTATTGTGTTCACGCTGGAGAAATCCTTTATGTGTGCAATAATCTACTGCCACGGCCTTGAAGCTTTCTTTCTTTCTCTATCATCTTTTCCCCTCTTGCCACATTAGTTCTCAAAATACCTGAAAACCAGCAAAATGAACTGGAAAGCTCTCATCTGTTTTTCATACTATCAGGTTATTAGATAGATAAATAAAGCAAGCTATGTTTGGGGGTTTTGTTTTGTTTTCCTCTTCGTGTTTTGTGTTTTCCTCCTTTATGTAGCTTCTAGCACTTGGTTGGTTGGGTTTTGCTTGTTTCAAAGACAAAAACTGATTTACACCTTCAGAGTGCTGTTACCACCAGTGAGCATCAACAGTAATGGACTTCATGTATAATTCATGCAATCAAAACTTTGCAACTGCTGCGGAATTGTGTACCCCCACATCCTGTGCCTCCAAATCGGTTTCCATAAACTGTCAGAAGTTACAGCAGTGTGGCTCACTGAGTGGCCATAAACTGAAGCACTAATGAAGCTGCCTGAACAGCACCATAGAGAGTCATTTAATCAGCCTCTGGTTTTAATTCTGGTCGGCTGACAGGTGGCCAAAAGGACTGAAACACTAAAAGGGGGAAAAAGAGAAAACCTGATCCAGTTGTCGCTAAACTTCTAGAATAGGAAGCACACAGAGAGATTTAAATCAAGGCTTTACTTTTCACAGTATCACAGTATCACTTAGGTTGGAAAGGACCTCGAGGATCATCGAGTCCAACCTATCAACACAGACCCCATGACTAGACCATGGCACCAAGTGCCACGTCCAATCTCCTCTTGAACGCCTCCAGGGTCGATGACTCCACCACCTCCCTGGGCAACCCGTTCCAATGACGAATGACTCGCTCGGTGAAGAACTTCCTCCTCACCTCGAGTCTAAACCTCCCCTGGCGCAGCTTGAGACTGTGTCCCCTTGTTCTGGTACTGGTTGCCTGGGAGAAGAGGCCCACCCCTTCCTGGCTACAACCACCTTTCAGGTAGTTGTAGAGGGCAATGATTACTTTGGAAACACTTAGTCATCTGTAGTATTAAATATTGCAAACACACCATCTAGCTTAATACTTACGGAATTACATATGAATGGCTGAAGTAAATGCCTTTGAGGCATGGTGACCAGGGAGGTGTGTTATCTCCAATTTACATATGCCTTAGAGTTTTTTTTAATAGGATTTTAAAATAGCAGCAACTTCCCAGCTCCCCAGATTATGCTTGTGGTCTTTCCCTTTCTTCTTCTCCCCATTTACATTGATTTGATCTAATCAATGGCTTCCTGAATTTAGGTAGTTTTAACTGCGCTGCCTCAAGAGAAAAGAGGAGAAGGAGAGATTTGTGAAATCTAAATCTATTACATTTTATTAAATGCACCAAGTGAAAACTCAGCTGCTGAAACCAATGAATGATTATTTTTGCCATCGAACCTAGTGAGTGTGGAATGCCACCCATGGGTTTTGAAAGTCTCCAGATAAGGAGACTCCACAACCTCTCTGGGCAGCCAGTTCCAGTGCTCTATCACCCTCACTGTAAAGAAGTTTCTCCTCATATTGAAGTGAAATCTTCTATGTTCAAGCTTGAACCTGTTGTTTCTCATTACTGTGCACCACTGAAAAGAGCTTGGTCCCCTCCACTTGACACTCACCCCTCAGATATTTGTACACATTGATGAGATCCTCTCCCAGTCTGCTCTTCTCAAGACTAAACATGAATTTGCAAAATTGGTGTTGGAAGAAACACACAAAGATATTCTTGCCTGCTTTTAGTTGTTATTCTTATGATGCATGGGTAATCTTGTCTAGTCTTCAATTTTTCAGTATTACCAAGAGTTATTCAGGCAAAGTATTGCAGAATTAAAGTGTTTCAAACGAAATTTTGCTTTAACTCATCATTTCCATCTAAGAGTTGCACGCAGTAGGATCTTCCTCTGACACTTGAATAATGAGTGTTTCTCTTCATCACCAACAAGCAGCCTCTCATGCACTTCTGAATAAATTGAAAGAGACTGGTCATGTTTGCAAAGCTAAATATTCTTGCCCTTCTTGGTTCTGCAATACAATTATTTCTCGTTTCATGTATTGCATTATTAATGTACTTTTTCTGTAACTCCATTCAGACCCCATTTCTGGCCTCAGATGAAATAAGCTTAGCTGTTTTACATGACTTTACATTTTGTATTTCACTTTTCAACCCTTTAACTGCCAGACACACCTAAGTTGATACTGCAGGGAGGATGTTCTCATTCACTGATTTCTCTGACCATGTAGTATCCCTGGTAAAAACTAGAGTATTGTTATTTACCTATGAGAGGGAATTTGGGATTCAAGTCCAACCATAATATTTATGAGATATTAAGGCTAAAAAATATAATATTTCAAATTGTTGAAGGTCTCTCCTCTCCTCTCCTCTCCTCTCCTCTCCTCTCCTCTCCTCTCCTCTCCTCTCCTCTCCTCTCCTCTCCGAACCTCTCCTCTCCTCTCCTCTCCTCTCCTCTCCTCTCCTCTCCTCTCCTCTCCTCTCCTCTCCTCTCCTCTCCTCTCCTCTCCTCTCCTCTCCGAACCTCTCCTCTCCGAACCTCTCCTCTCCGAACCTCTCCTCTCCGAACCTCTCCTCTCCGAACCTCTCCTCTCCTCTCCGAACCTCTCCTCTCCGAACCTCTCCGAACCTCTCCTCTCCTCTCCTCTCCTCTCCGAACCTCTCCTCTCCTCTCCTCTCCTCTCCGAACCTCTCCTCTCCTCTTCGAACCTCTCCTCTCCGAACCTCTCCTCTCCTCTCCGAACCTCTCCTCTCCTCTCCTCTCCTCTCCTCTCCTCTCCTCTCCTCTCCTCTCCTCTCCTCTCCTCTCCTCTCCTCTCCTCTCCTCTCCTCTCCTCTCCTCTCCTCTCCTCTCCTCTCCTCTCCTCTCCTCTCCTTTCCTCTCCTCTCCACTCCTCTCCTCTCCTCTCCTCCTCATCTACCTAGGGCTTCCTGCATTGCTAAGATATAGCTTCTTGCTTTGTGAATCACCTTTTGGCTACTCAATATATTTAAAAAGCATTGAATGAAGCCAAACTGGGATCCAAAAACCTATGTAGTACCATATTCATGGACAGTCACTGATTTTACAAGACATACAAAGTGCCTGAGTGTCTAAAAGCAGACCTGGCTTCCACAGTGCTTAGAAATAAGACAGTAATTAGCCATTTCCAAAACTGAGCCTTTCTCTGGGCTTTTATATGTGAACTGCTGAAGTACTTTTTATCACACCATAAGAATTAGGGTTGTGAAAATCAATAATACATGCCTGAATCCCTACCAGAATAAATGTTTTGTTATACCAATAAATGGATTTTTTTTATACCACTTAGGTTTTTACTTGATTTTCTATTGCTAGAATATATTATTGGACCCAGACAAGACTTGGATTGCAGGAAGTTGAAGTCATTATCTTTATGGGAAGCAGAACAAAAGAGTAGAAAAATGAAAAGTAGATTGGGTGAAGGGTGGCAGGATCAGAGGAGGAGAAACTTTATAAGATTCTTTGTAGCAAATGTTCTGAAAAGTGTGATTGTAGGTATGCAAAGAGATCACAAATTATGTCTGGCAGGATGAATATTTTCAGCATGAATATCACATCATTCTGCCAAAATTGCCACTTCCTTCAGGTTAGACTATCATACTCACTATGCTCACATTTCATGTCCTTTTTACCCCCAAAACATAAATTCAGTTAGAGGGAGCTACCAGCAGCACAATTTAAATATTCAGTTGAAAGTATTCAGGAAGATAAAGTAGATGCACATAACTCTGAAAAGTCTCACTATGGACTTTATTCATATCTCAATGAAATCAGTAGGAGCTTTGCAATTATCTCTAGTGGGCACAACACATGAATTCCTCATCTCACAAAAGGCACTTTGTGCATTTATTGAGTATTCAGAGATATCTTAAGGTGTCCTTATTCTATAAATCACTTGTTTACATTACTCTTATAAGAAGGGCTACTGTGACAAGCAAACTCATTTTTCATCTGTTGGTCTACTTAAACACAGCAGTGCTTTCATACCCTCAATTAATGTATATTAAATAAAAGCACATTCTGTGAGAGAAAAATAATTAGCATTGCTTACAGAAGAAACTATGGATTATCATCTTCTGCATTTGAAACACATCTTACATTGATTCTGTAATGAAGTATCAGTTTCATGCCAACAAGCTATCTAGGGCTGAGCATATTTATTACCTATGTCATGCTATGACACAGTAAGCATCAATAATTTTGATTCCAAATGGGAAATCATACCATGAGCCTCCTCCATCATTTCTGGATAAGCTCACTGTGTCTTGAGAAATCAGCAAGCCTTTAAATGATATTATAGTGCAGTGGGAACCCAGGTAATTTCATAATAACCTGCCTAATCTATGTTAGACTCCATAATAGACATCAATTAGCCATATATCTGAATTTATTTCTAAGGAATAAGAAGAAGGCATTTTGCTACTATAATCCAAATAAAGGGAAAAAAACAAAACCCAACCCATGTATATTACAAGGATAGAAGTAGAGAAAGCTATTAGAATGGCTGAGTGATGTTTGTGAATATAAACAATGCTCTTTTGATTTCACATGAAAAATAGTCATAGAATCAACAAGGTTGGAAAAGACTTCAAAGATCATCAAGTCCAACCTGTCACCCAAGACCTCATGACTGCTAGACCATGGCACCAAGTGCCACGTCCAATCCCCTTTTGAACACGTCCAGGGATGGTGACTCAACCACTTCCCTGGGCAGCACATTCCAACCACTACTCCCAGGTCCCTTTCTGTTTGGCAACTCTCCAGCTCACTCCAACCCCAGTCTGTAGTTCTGCATGGGGTTGTTGTGGCCAAAGTTCAGCACCAGGCAGTTGGACTTGTTGAATGCTATCCTGTTGGACTCTGCCCATCTGTCCAGCCGGTCCAGGTCCCTTTGGAGAGCTCTCCTACCCTCTAACTGATCAACACCTGCTCCCAACTTGGTGTCACCTGCAAATTTACTGATGACTGACTCAATCCACTCATCCAGATCATCAGTGAAGATATTAAACAGGATGGGGTCCAGCACTAATCCCTGGGGGACACCACTAGTGACTGGCTGCCAGTCAAGTATAGGTCCTCCTATTGTTAAGGATGATCTTAATATTATGCATTGCAAAAGTATGTAAAAGCCCCAGAGCTACAGAAAAATTCACTTACAGCTTAATAACAGGCAGTGATTGCTCTTTTAAAAAGAAGTCCAGAGAAAATATCTGATCTTGATACTACTCTATGCATGCAACACATTGAAAACTTCATCCCCCTTATCACCTATTCAAATGCAAGTACTATGAAGTTTTGTATCATGCAGCTGTTAATGCACACACACACACATTGCTGTGCATTTTTATTTGCATGTCTCTGCAAAATTCACTTGAATATGGGAAAAAAAAAAGAAGCTATAGCATGAATGACATGAGCTGTGCAGAGTGGCTGAGGTGTGTGCACACTGTGGAGATGTGCAGTAGCACAATCCATTCGTTTTTAAAAGGTTGTGGACTCTGGAGTAGGTTGCTTACATCAGAATACAAAAAAAAAAAGAAAAAGCTTGCAGAAGCTCACCAGTCCTTGCTTCTAATAAAAAAATCAAGCTAGGAGGCTAGTACAGCACTTAGAGGATGGCCAAGGGATCAGGCAGCCAACAAGGATTTAGGAAGGGCAGGTCCTGCCTGACCAACCTGATATCCTTCTATGTGCAGGTGACCCGCCTGGTGGATGTGGGGAGGCCTGTGGATGTAGTTTACCTGGACTTCAGCAAGGCCTTTGACACCGTCCCCCATAGCAAACTCCTGGCCAAGCTGTCAGCCCATGGCTTGGACAGCAGCACTCTGAGTTGGGTTAGGAACTGGCTGGATGGCCGAACCCAGAGCGTGGTGGTGAATGGTGTCACATCCAGCTGGCGGCCAGTCAGTAGTGGAGTCCCCCAGGGATCAGTGCTGGGCCCCATCCTCTTTAACATCTTTATTGATGATCTGGATGAGGGCATTGAGTCGATCATCAGTAAATTTGCTGATGACACCAAGTTGGGGACAGGAGTTGATCTGCTAGAGGGTAGAGAGGCTTTGCAGAGAGACCTCGACAGGCTGGACAGATGGGCAGAGTCCAACGGCATGAGATTTAACACATCCAAGTGCCAGGTTCTGCACATTGGCCACAACAACCCCATGCAGTGCTACAGGCTGGGGTCAGAGTGGCTGGAGAGCAGCCAGGCAGAGAGGGACCTGGGGGTGCTGGTTGATGGTAGGATAAACATGAGCCTACAGTGTGCCCAGGCGGCCAGGAGGGCCAGTGGCATCCTGGCCTGCATCAAGAACAGTGTGGCCAGCAGGAGCAGGGAGGTCATTCTGCCCCTGGACACTGCACTGGTTAGGCCACACCTCGAGTACTGTGTCCAGTTCTGGGCCCCTCAGTTTAGGAAGGAGGTTGACTTGCTGGAACGAGTCCAGAGAAGGGCAACGAAGTTAGTGAGGGGCTTGGAACACAAGCCCTATGAGGAGAGGCTGAGGGAGCTGGGGCTGCTTAGCCTGGAGAGGAGGAGACTCAGGGGTGACCTTATTGCTCTCTACAACTACCTGAAGGGGGGTTGTAAACAGGCAGAGGTTGGTCTCTTCTCCCAGGCAGCCAGCACCAGAACAAGAGGACACAGTCTCAGGCTGCACCAGGGGAAGTTCAGGCTGGAGGTCAGGAGGAAGTTTTACAGAGAGAGACTGATTGCCCATTGGAATGGACTGCCCGGGGAGGTGGTGGAGTCGCCGTCACTGGAGGTGTTCAGGAGGAGACTTGACAGGGTGCTTGGTTGCATGGGTTAGTTGATTAGGTGGTGTTGGGTGATAGGTTGGACGCGATGATCTTGAAGGTCTCTTCCAACCTGGTCTATTCTATTCTATTCTATTCTATTCTATTCTATTCTATTCTATTCTATTCTATTCTATTCTATTCTATTCTACTGAAAGACAGTTATTTACCTGTCTCTGCTAGCTGTAGCTAACAACACTGCAGTCTGTGCGCTAGAGCAGGGACCAATATTAAAACGTGAGGTCCAGATTTGTCAGTGCTAACACAACGTAAGCCTAGAATTTCTAGTTGTAAAGATATCTGATCCATCCCTTATTGTCAAATAATACTGAATGCTTGTATGATCAGCCTGGACATGTTTTAGACAGGGAAGCTCCACACGACACATATTCATTTGGTAGGGAAAATACAACCCCAACCATTTTACCCTAGTGTAAACCTATTCAGATTTCTTGTTTCTACATGTGCTCTTACAAGCCAACAAAGGATGGTTAGAGCTAATTAATTTTCTGTTCAATCATTACTGCATAAAAAATTAGAAAAGGCTTGCATAGCTTTCATATTTCATTGTTCTTTACATTTCAGCTACTGTCACAGAAGTGCCATGCCCCACACTTAGCCATTTATTCCTACAGACCGGAGAGCAGAGTTGCTAGGCACCCTATTACCTGAAGGAGTGGCAGTGCTCACAAGCATTAACAACTGCCACCCTGTGCCCTTTACAACTTCACAGTTTAGGCTCATTTTCAGGAGAAGGAAACTGCTGTTATCTTTAGATTAAAAGAGGATCTCCTTGATTGTTTACCTTGAACACAAAGTCTTTCCAGAGCAATTAGCAAAGTATGAAAAGTAATGTCAGAAGAAAATTCAGTGGCTCTGCTGGAAATGTCACACATAAGCTGGCTCATTTTTAAACTTTGCCTCTGTTTGATTCTCATAAAGGAAAATGTGAGAAAAATTAAGTCCTTAAACTTTTAAGAATTTGACTTCACTTTAAATATGTGATTTTTCATTAGCAGATTAATTCATTAATTTTTTAAAGTGCAGTATCTACAGGGAGGACTGTCTGGGTAATTAAACAAAAGTACTAGTATGATTTAGATGATTTTCCCTACTTTTTCATGCTAATTAATGTCTTCATGTAGCACATCACTTCACCCAGATGATGTGTTGTCTACCATAAATAGCTGCTCTCTCCCCACTGTGGTGGTTAATGCACATCCTGAAGCTGAAAGATGCATTAAGGTAGGGATTAAGAATGCATAACAAAGAAAAAGGTAACATATCTGCACATTAGAAATAAACAAAGAAAATTAAAGTCTCAAGAGTGAAGTTCAACTTTGGATTAAGAAATGTCCATATAGGCACATACATATAGGTTTCTGTAGAACAGGAGAGGTCTTGAACTCAATTGAGTTCCTCCACAGGGTTGAGCATTGTTTGAGATGTTGTCAAGGCCTGGAATCATAGAATATCTCAAGTTGGAAAGCAGCCATATGGAAATAGAATCATAGAATTGTTAGGGTTGGAAGGGAGTTCAATGATCATCTAGTTCCACCCCCCCTGCCATGGGCAGGGACACCTCACACTAGATCAGGTTGCTCAGAAACAAATTCAGCCTAGCCTTAAAAACCTCCAGGGATGAGGCTTCTACCAGCTCCCTGGGCAACCTGTTCCAGTTGTTGAAACACGTATCTAAGCATCTTTTAAACTTTAGATGCCTTGGAAAACTCTTGGTTCCCAGCTTGCTCTCCCAAAGTGTGATTTTCCACAGGTCCTGTGCTATGCCTGCCAGCCCTGAATGGCAGTAATAGGTCATTAAGCAACTCAAACAGTGTCAAGTTGTTTAATGACACCATTTTGCTTGCATTTGTTTCATTTGAGGTCTCCAAGTCTTGCCACTGCATAGCAGCTACAAATAACTAATTTTCAGTTTCTGAAGAAACCAAGCAGTGAAGAAAAGAAACCCCCCAGCCATTCCTGTAATTTGTTTGGTCTTCCATAGATTATTATATCACAGAACTAAGAGACTACTGGTGTATATGGCATAGGTTGAAAGTGCAGGGACTCAGCTAAAGGATTTGCAACTAAAAGCACAGCGACAACTTTTGTCATCATTTGCCTGAACTCGGTCAGTTCCAGTACTCTAGTAATGTCCAGTTAAGGGCATCACTTTGTCTTTTATTTGCAACACCAGCAGAAATTTGACTCACAGTCATTAGCCAATGCCTTGTTTACAGAAAGATTATCACTAAATCAGTTTCCAAGTTCTTGTGCACTTCAGACTTGGAGGAAATCCTCCTCCTTCAGGAAGCTGCAGTGATGCAGTCCTTTTGGTAACATCATTGTTAATCCACTGCCTCTTGCACGCCACCTCCCTCTTCTTCCCATGCCTGTTGGATCCCAGTGTTTGGCAGCCTGAGTGGCAACACTGCATGGCTCTGTCTTTCACGGAGCAGAGGAGTACTTCTGCTGCAAAGCTCTGGGAGGAAATTCAGCAGGGGATAAGTTGTATCTTTGCATCTAACAGCTCCATGCTGTTCGATCTCACCACTTCTTCAATTAAAGAATTATTTTGTTAGGATTTTGCCAGCGGCAGTGAGGCAGCTGGCAAACGTTTGTTACCCCTGGGTGCCTCCAAATATTGTATCTTCCTGCCCATGGGATATAGCAAATTGTGCAATTTGATATGATGTTTCAAAACACAGGCTCTGGATGATCCTAGTGCTGAGACTATACCAGAATGCCAGACAATTAGGTTTTTTTTCTGTTATGTGTGCAGAATGAGTCCCTGAAGTACTGATGAAAAATAGGGCCAGTACCCGTGTGGCTGTGGCTAACAATTTACTTACCCTTCCTTGCTGTGTTATTGTTGTAACTCAATCAAATAAAATTCATCAAGATGGTCAAAATAGAAGCACACATGGAGAGGAGCATCATATTGTTGGGCTGTGGCTTTCTGCACGTGTTAGCAAGTCCTTTCCTACCATGAATCATTTTAATCTGGCTCCTGAATAACTGGCCATTGACTCTGCCTCTCTGAATTTACAGATTTAATCTCCTAAGGAAAATGACTCCTTCAGGAACTTTAAACCTGGAAAACAATACCTATCTTGTCTACTACAGCAATCTCAGAAACACTTGTGTAAAAGTCTGATTTCCCTTGTGTACCTCCTCTACACCATTAGAGTGAGTCTTACAAGAGTATGAAGCTTACTTAGGTGTTACTAAATCCCTCATAAGGTCTTTATTGCTAGATCTGTCTGATATAGTATTTCACATATCCAGAACCTCATTCCATTGGATAACTGCTCAGGCTGTTGTGGAAATAGATGCTTGTCCTTTTTCATCCCCCCAACTCTAGTCTTTGTTTTGTCAATTCAAATGCAAATGAGACAAATCTGTGCACACAATGTCAGGGTCATGGTTCTGCAAAAGAAAACCTTTGGGTTTTTTTTTTTGACGAGAATCACACTAAGACTATCAGCATCTACAGTCAAGTGTCTGACCTCAGAACATGCCATATAAAACCTCATCTTTCAGAATAACTCCAGCATAAGTAAGAGGAATATGCCTCTTCATCACAGAGCCTTTATCTTGCCTGCTGACACGTAAATGAAAAGATGTTTGCAATAAACCTGCTTCATTATATTATATCATTACTTCTATCACTGTCAAAACCAGTCCACTTCTGCTACTCTGATTGCCTCAGTCTTGACCTATGGCTTCCACTGACATAGGTGGTTCTCATAATACCCCTGAGCATTGTGCCTTTTGGACAGTCAGTAATAGGCTACTATTGAATTGAGGGGCCTCTTAACTACATAATCCAGTGTGCTGTAAAGATGAGATCTTTAATTTCCAAAGTAAAGGGATCAAGAGATAGCAATTCAACTTCATCAGAGAATGCGGTGCAGGCCAGGCGTCTTCTGAGGGAGGCTTTGCATCTTGGCACTGGTGGTCGACAGAAGTAGAGAGAAGAACCTGGGTTTTTTAAAAGGAAATAAAGCAGAGACAGGTGAAGAGCTGGGAACAGTCACAAATGAGGTTGTGATACAAGATAACCAACTAAATACCAGTTTATGTTCTTTATATTCACTGCAGTGAGGCAGCAATGAATAGATCAGACCCTGAGTACTGTGTCCAGTTCTGGGCCCCTCAATTTAAGAAGGACATTGAGACACTTGAACGTGTCCAGAGAAGGGCAATGAGGCTAGTCCAGTTTCAAAGCACATAATTATTTTTTAAAGCAACCTAATTTTTGACAAATACAGTGATTCTGCACTAGTGCAGCTCTTTCTGACATCCACAGGCAGAAAAAGAAATGCTGGAAATGCTACAGGGTCAATTCTTTTGTACAGCAGAAGTCAAAGAGGGATTTATCCTAAAGCTGTATAAGAACAGGAGCAGACATATTTAGAATAGGTTCCTGTAGCTGGTATGGAAGTGCTGTGAAAGAGTCTTGTTTGAATGAACAATCAATCCATCCTTTCTCTCCTAAGGTGACAACTAGGAACACAGGAAACACTGACAGATGCAGGTGGAGTTTCCTTACAGACCTTGCAATATAGAGATAAAAAATCATAAATTATTTAATTAACCTATCTGGCAGAACACTCTGATCTTTACTTGATTCATAAACCCCCCATTTATCTCTGATGATTCTTTTCTCTCCATAAAAGGGCAAAATAAATGTGGAGAATGTTATAACCAAAGCACTTTCATTGATTTTTTTTTTGGAGGTGCTATTAATTTGTATTCAGACAGAGCTGGATCTGACATACTAAAGGTTTCTTCTAATGATTGCTAGTCACCAGGCACTTTTGATCCTCAAATCACAAAGGTCAGCCACCATTACTTTATTATTACAGATTATCAATGCAGTGAGAGCACACCTTGGTTCCCTCCAGCTTTATCTTCCCTTTGTCACGGGAAGGACACCACCATAGGGTCAGCAACTTTGCTGCTCTGACAGAGCTTGCTGATTGGTGACCCAGCTTGCTCATGGTTTCACTGTATATTATGTGAGCACAGGGCTGGAGCACCTCTCCTGCATGATCAGGGTGAAGCACTGAGCCTGTACTTCAGTGGAGCTGGGGAAGGGGCTGGAGAGCAGGGCAGGTGAGGGAGCTGGGGGTGTTCAGCCTAGAGGAGGCTGAGGAGAGACCTCATTATTCTCTCTAACTCCCTGACAGGAGCTTGGAGCCAGGGGGGATTGGTCTGTTCTCCCAAGGAACAAGTGAGAGGCCAAGAGGAAATGGCCTCAAGATTCTCCAGGGAAGGTTTAGGTTGAACAGGAGGAACTATTTCAGCTTGATCTAGTGTGGGGAGTCCCTGCCCATGGCAGGGGGGTTGGAACTAGATGATCCTTGTGGTCCCTTCCAACCCTGAATGATACTATGATACTATGTGCTAAATGAGGGCTACATCTGAAGTTCAGTTACCTGTCTCTCGGGTATTTCTGCCTCCTTTTCACTCTGTTAAAAAATAGGAGCAGCGGCAGAGGTGACTGTGGCATTCATTTCCTCAAGCTCTTCTATCAAGTGCAATCATCTATGGCAATCACTAATGAAGGCCAGACAGCAATGCAAGATGCCACATCTTCCACAGCTAAATACTATTGAAAGGGTCAGTTGGAAACTAGGCAAGACAGTGATGATAATAATAAGAATCTCTACTAATGGGTACAAGATTGAGAGTGAAGATTTAGGAATTTCCACCTCACTGCAACTTGCAATAACCGTGTGGTATGTGAGTACAGTTTGAATTAGCAGTCCTTGTCAGTGTGTGATAAGTTTAAAGTGCTTGAGTGACATCATAAAGTGCCAGTGGAGGAACTGCAACAGCCAAAACAACAACAACAACAAATAATCATGAGGGTTTAATTAGAATAGAATTCGATAAGGGCCTCCAGGGTGAAAAATACTCTCAGCAACAACCTTCTTTCCTCTGCAACGTTTAGCAAATGTCTAGCTTGCACTTCCAACCTTAAAAACATTCAGCATGGATGAAAGGCAGGAGCTGCATATAGAAATGTACCTCTTTGAAATGTTCACATCTTTGAGTGATTTCCCCATCTTTGAGTGATTTTTCCCGTAGCCTTTATCACACCATGGAATTAAGCAATTTCAAACACATGAAAATGTGTTTGAAGAGGGAGAGCTTTCCACCCAGCAAGGCTGAAAAGGAGCTAGAGTCTGTCAGAGAAATAATAAGAAAGATGTGGTCTACATGGACTCTGTGCTATTTCATTTGCAAATACTATTTTTATCAGATGTCTCAAGCACAGTCTTGCAGCTCTGCATGTATGATGGAAATAACATCTCCTTCCCCCTGCCCAGTTGCCCTCAAAATCACCTCTGTATGTAGCAAGAAGTTAATTATTCTGAATTCATGCCTAGTGTCAGATTTGACACCTTAAAAAATACAACTCACATGGACAATAGCAAGTAAATGTGTTTTCTGTTTAAAAGACAAGTTACATGAAACAAACACTAACAGAGTCAATGTTGGAAGAGATCTGAGCAAAGAATTTGTATTTAATCAAAGGATAATTACTGGGAAGGGTTATCCAGTCCAGAAAACAGCAGAAAGAGGAGCTCCTGGACTAACTCAAACACAAAAAAAGGAGGCCTACAGAGGGGGAAGCAAGGAGAGTTAACCTGGGAAGAGTTAAAAAAGTAAAATGGAATAAAAGAAGACCCTGGGAACTGCTGGCTGGTCTGTCTCACCTCTACACCCATCAAGACCTCAGACTGATCCTCCTGGAAACTATTTCAGAGCACATGGAGAATAAGGAGATGATTGGTGACAGCCAACATGACTTCATTAAGAGCAAATTATGCCCAAGAAATTTGGTGGCCTTCTACAGGAAAAGTGTTGGTGGAAAACAGAACAGGAACCTATGTCTTCTGTCTGAACTTGTGCCACACCAACATCTTTGTTGCTGAATTGCATCCCCCTGTACTCTGCTCTCACGAGACCCCATGTAGAGTGCTGTGTTTAGTTCTAGGGCCCTTAGCAAAATAAAGGCATGGACCTGCTCAAGCATTTCCACAGGAGAGCAATGAAGACAATCAAGGGGCAGGAGCAGCTCCCCTATGGTGACAGGCTGAGAGTGTTGGGGGTGTTCAGCCTGGAGAAGTCTCTGGGGAGCCCTTATAGTGACATTCCAGTACTACAGTAGGCCTACAGAGAAGATGGGATGGGACTCTTTATCAGTGAGTGAATGATAGGTTAAGAAGAAAGCTTAACATTGAAAGAGAGTAAATGAGACATAAGGAAGAAATTTTGTACTGTGAGGGTGGTGAGGCACTGGAACAGATTCCCTAGAGAGGTTGTGGATACTTCCTCCTTGGCAGTATTAAAGGTCAGCTCAGATGGGGCTTTGAGCAACCTGATCTAGTGGCAAGGCATCCTTGCCCATAGCAGGGGGATAGGAACTAGATGACCTTTAAGGTCCCTTCCAACCCAATAGATTCTAGGATTCTATGATTCTTGCTGTTACTCTCTCTTAAAGGACAGAGAGACAAATATTTCAATTTAGAACCTGCAGTAAGTGTCACTAACACTTGGGCACATCTTTAACTTCATGATATGGGATCTGTACTCTCTTGAGATATTGAGAGTTCAGAAGTTCCCAATTCAGAAGCTTCTTGCTTTCTTGCCTTTTCTTCCCACTGCATGCCACACATTTGAGAAATGCAACCTTTATTCTTTTTGCATGTTATCGTGATAACTTCACACAGATCTAAGTAACTGCAGCAGAGGAGTTGGCACAGCCTGTGTTATCTCTGCCAGAGACTGAAAAATAAAGAGTAAACAACCCCTGCCTCGAGTCACTGGTTACTTAGAGTTTCAGTTGAGAAAGGTCTCTTATTATCTGACCTTGCCAGAAAAGGCTATTGGTAAGTGAATGCTAGAGATCATTCACTCAGAGCAACAGTAGCTTCAAAGCCCTAACAAGATTTTCCATGCACTCTGTGATGAATGCATTTGAAAGGGGTCAAAAAAATGACAGTTTTATTGTTCTATCTTATTGCTTTTTATTTCATCTGCTCTTTTATCTCCATATGGCAATCTTTCACAGAAATCTGAAACATATCAAATAAGTAAATAAATAAATAAATAAAGGAAGGAAGGAAGGAAGGAAGCCTGTAGTGAATTGAAACCTAAAACTCCCGTGGGGCTTAAACTCCTTTTCCCTTGGTTCCTTAAATCCCACTCCCAAAAATCTTAGTATGTCTCCCTCCCTCCCCCCCACCTTTTTTTCCCCCCTTTTCTTTCACTTTCTATTTTTACAGCTAGTCCATAAGCCAATTAGATAGATGGGGTAGAAATTTAGTGTGGCAAGTTGCTTGATTTCCTTGGAACTGTGAAGTTATGAAAACTAGAGTTTCACTACCAATAAGGTCTATTTTTATACATGTAAATCTGATGTTGAGATTTGCCTGACTGGAGAAACATGTCCATGAAGATAAACACAAGCACTACAGGGAATTTAATTCATATCACCTGCCCTGAAAAGCCTTTTTTTCCCCCATAATTAAAGCATGTCCCCCTCATGAGAAGAACCATCTTTCAAAGACAGCTTTAGGTGTCCCCAGAGCACAAAAGTTTTTGCTTCTTGCATCAGCTTGTTTGCTTTGTGTCTGGGGAAGAGACTACACCTTCCTTCCAGCCATGGCTGTTTCAATAAGGCCATCAATGTGATTTATCTCTGGCCTCATAACTCCAGTCATTCTATTCTTGCACAATAAATATTGCTCCTAGAAACTCTTCTAGCCACGCTCTTCAGCTCTGTGGAATTTTAAGAGCTGATGAAGGATGGTATTATTTGGCCTCTATGCTGCCTGTTTGCCAGATGTGTCTCCTTGTTAAAGTACCCTTGGTACTCTCCTGGTCAAGGAAGACTGTTAATCCCTTTAGCTTGGTCAAATTCCAGTTCAGGGAGCTCTAGTTCTGCTTATACAAACTCTCTTCCTCCAGTTTAATAAGATTGCTTTTTCTGTTCCTCACGAACAGCCAGGTAGCATTCTTTCTTAGTATGGTCCCTTCCAACCCCTAACCTGATGTGATTCTGTGATATTTTGTAATTACTCTGAAAAGGCACCATGTAATAATAGTAATGAGTTAGGGGAAAACACTGGTGTAAGCAAATTTGAATCCAGGACTTTAATGGTTTGAAATTATCAGTTTGCAAACTCTGTAGGGTTTGAAAGAGCTGTGGAAACCTGGGGTCAAGATCACACTCTCTTTTCTTCAGAATGAAAAAAGGAGGGGGGAATTGCTTCACTAGTTCAATTCACATGAGCTGTTGATGAAAACATAAAGCAATTTCAAGCATATGCAAGATGGAGATTGAATAATATACTCACAGGAATGACCTCATGCCATTGTGCAGAGGGTGCACTGATAATAATGGTGATTTTTCTGTCACACAGTAGGCTGTTTTTTGATTGCCAGGCAGCAAATTTATTCAATATACAGCATAATAAACTTTCTATAAACTTGACTTTGTTAGGAGTGGTTTGAAGTGGTGATGACCCGCTTAATCCTGTCTACAACTACCTGAAGGGTGGTTGTAGCCAGGAGGGGGTTGGTCTCTTCTCCCAGGCAACCAGCACCAGAACAAGAGGACACAGTCTCAAGCTGCACCAGGGGAAGTTTAGGCTTGAGGTGAGGAGAAAGTTCTTCACTGAGAGAGATGTTAGCCATTGGAATGTGCTGCCCAGGGAGGTGGTGGAGTCACCGTCCCTGGAGGTGTTCAAGAGGGGATTGGACGTGGCACTTGGTGCCATGGTTTAGTCATGAGGTCTGTGGTGACAGGTTGGACTTAATGATCTTTGAGGTCTGTTCCAGCCTTGGTGATTCTATGATTCTGTGACCCTTTCCTATCTTGGGTAAGCAGGTTAGTTCCCAAGGGTAGAGCCTTAGGGGTATTAGGACAGCTCTCTTACACCTTACTGTTATATCTTTTAAGATCAATTTCAAGTGGTCAGGCTTGTGGTTCACACCACTTACTGAAAAGATAAAGCTCCTTTAAAGGAAAGGGATTTCTTTCTCTGCTTAGTTCACTGTTTTGTTAAGGTGGCCAACGTAAATATAATTTGTACTGAAAGCAAGTCTGTTTTTACAAACTAAGAGAAGGACTCAATGGCTTGCTGGCAGAGGAGAGTAACATTAAAGTTTAGTCATTTGAAGTGAAGTCCAGAATTGTTTGAAATATATGGTAACTTCCATTGATTTTAGTCCTCAGGTTTCTTAGGACAAGCTCCTGCATCAAGCTTTCATCTTGGGTATGATCTTTCACTGTCCTCCTTTCTATAAATAAGCCTTGGTGCACAAATTCTTCATACTGAAATATAAAACACAGACAAGCTGTGGACTCATAATTTAATATCCTCCTGCTCTTTACCCTTACCAAAGTACATCAGCATTTTACTTCTACCTGTAGCAGAATATCTGCAAGCAATGGTGACTGGCTTCTCTAACAAGTCCAATGAGGCCTTGATTTTTTTTACCATTCCAAAACTTTGGCTAAAGTTCTTTCAGGATCATGCCAGCATGAACATTGACCAATAATCCTGGGTTCCCTTTCCAAAACTTTCCTTCTTCATTCTCTGAGCTAGAAGAATGTTATCCATTACTCCCTCTCTTTCTCTCTCTCTCTTCCCTCATATAACCAGCTGGTGTGATGGATGGGATGGATTTGTTAAGATGATTAATTTATGTTATGTTGTACTTGGATAATAGATTAATAGAATTTTTTCTGGAAATAAATCAGGATATTTCAGCACATTCCTTACCTAGTCTAACATAATCTCTGGGCAGCTTGGTTTGTACAGCCTTTGCCTCAGTTTAATTTCAGAGAGGCCCTGTAATATTCAGAGAAACTTGTAAGTGCCAGGTCTGACTTATGATCTATACCGGTGATATAGACTTCTAAATCCTGTGTCAGTTCCAAAACAGATGGCTCACTCTTTTCACTCTTCCTCCTTCCAACACTCATGCAGAACATTCATTTACTTGAGTGATGAGCTCTCTATAGTTCTTCTTAAGGCTTAATTCTTCCCGGCTGTAGATTTTTAAGTTTAATGAAGAGATGGATCACAGTCAAGATAGATCCAGTTAGGAAGCTGCTAACTTTTCTCATCTGATGCAATAAGGTGAAAACTCTGTGTGATTCAGCAAGGGCAATTTTAGGGGGAGAAAAGAAATATTCTAGGTGGAGAAAACAACTGGAAATGAACAGGCAAATGGTTCCTGCAATGGTTCAGTTGCTTTCTGTATCTGATTTTCTTATTCAAAATCCTTCAAGTTTAATCTATATTTTTGCTTTGCCACTAACTTTTGTTTTTTTTTTCCTGTGTGTTTATCCAAATAAAATCTTTGCTGAATGTCAACCCCAAACATTTTGGAAAAAAAAGATATCATATATATATATCATATAACATCTCTATATAAAAATGTTTGTAGTGGTAATAATAAAGGTTCTCTAAAGTGTTTCTAAGTTCACTCTTTTCTGAATTATAAATTCAATTCATGAACTTCTCTATATTGTTGGGAGATGGCCTGGTTTTGCTAGGGCATAAGCCCAGGCCATCCATGGGCTGCAGGCCATTAGCAACTCTGAGTCAGCAAGGACAGCTGACTGGAATTGGCTCCAGTGTATCCCAGATCACGAACATAACACTCTGTATAAAAGCAGAAGTTTGATAAAGAGGATCCTCTCTCCTCACCCTTCTGCTGTCAAGGACTCTCTTTGTCAGTATTGTGACTGCTGTACCTTTGCTGAGATGAGTACAACTTCATATATCTTGCATTGACATTAGGATCAATCAAAACCCCTAATGGCTATTTCATTAAATCAGTTTCAACTTCTGGATCTTCTCTCCTTTTCCCAGTTTCCCTTCCCTGCTGGAGATGGGGCACTGAGGGATGGAGCAACTGCTAGAGTTTAGCACCAGATATAAGCTAGATGTAAATGGTAGATACAAGGAAAAATGACATGCAGGTTTGCTTCTGATCATAGAATCATAGACTTGATAAGGTTGGAAAAGACCTCAGAGATCATCAAGTCCAACCTGTCACCCAACACCTCATGGCTAACTAAACCATGGTTTCAGGTGTCATGTCCAATCCCTTTTTGAACACCTCTGGGGATGGTTACTCCACCACCTCCTTCTTAAAGACTGAGATCTGTGATATAGAAATTTTTCTCTTAAATACATTCTGTCTTCAGGCAAAAGTAAATAATTCTGGTAGCCAGTGACTGTAGTGAACAGAGATACGTAGATAAGAGCAAATAAAGTGTCTAGACCTCAGCAACCTGAAAGCAAAATAGGTTATGGAAAGACATGATGAATTGCCTGCGTTCTGACTTTCAGACCTTTGAGAACAAAAGGCTTCATTTTCTGAAATGCAGAGCTCTTCAGCTGTATTTACATGAACTGCTTTGACAACAGGGGATTGTCTGGGTTATTCAGTTCGTGTTGTTTGATGTCATGATTTATCATACACAAATATGACAGTCTAATCGTAATGGAAAGTGATGCTAGAGTGTTTACAAGAGAACTCTTAGAAACACACCAAAACAATGGAACTAGTGTAAGCTTACTTAGGCTTGGAGAAAAAGCATGAACCATTCCCACAGGGTATTAATAGTTCCATATTATCCATGTTTCTAAGTCACTGGTAACAAGCACTTGAAGTTGTACAGCAACATCTTGTGAAAAGCAGGTTTGCAGAACATGTCTGGATTGCACGGTTTCCACTGGGACTGGGAATGAAAGCATTATGGCCATTCAGTGCTCATGAAAACCTCTGCAACACTGGGACTTCAAATACTGACACCAAATCAAGAAACAGAGAAGTTTATTGAAGCAACAGTTAACATCTTTACACTTCTCATCCCTGTAGAGCTCAAAATGCAAAAGGAATTATCTTGCACACGTTCAATTAGTACTTTTAGGAGACTGTGATCTGCTTGCAGATATTTTAGCCTAAAAATAGGTTACACGTGTCAAATTAATTCTTCATGGTGAACTGCTCACCTCTGCAGCTATCAAAACCACTATCGGGTTCAAGAGGGCATCCTTCCCCAAATACATCAACTCTTCACAGACTCAGGCTCCAAGGCCTGTGCTCATCTCTAATCAGGACTCATTAATGCCAGGTCAAAATTGGCAAATGAGATTGGCAAAATGATGGGCTTCATAATAAGTAGGATATTATTGCGAGCGATTTTTATCTTAATTGGTTTTGAAAATTAATTGGCTGGAAACAAAAGCTGGCAAAATCATTTCATTTAAATCAGAAAATTAAAAGACCCAGAAGACTTGTGGCCAATAATATTAACCAATATTTAAAAGATTAAATTTTACAGACCCTGAGTTGTTTTGTACCGTGCAGGTGAATCGTTAGCTTTTGCGAGGGGCAGGCCTGTTGTACACTGTCAATAGAGGATCTGAAGTTCATTCTCCTGACTAAATTCCTCATTTTGAATTTTTCTTTGGTAAGTTTGGTGCAAATAGAATAGGATAGGATAGGATAGGATAGGATAGGATAGGATAGAATAGAATAGAATAGAATAGAATAGAATAGAATAGAATAGAATAGAATAGAATAGAATAGAATAGAATTAACCATGTAGGAAAAGACCTTTGAGATCATCAAGTCCAACCTATCATCCAACACCATCTAATCAACTAAACCATGGCACCAAGTGCCCCATCAGTCTCTTCCTAAACACCTCCAGTGGTGGTGACTCCACCACCTCCCTGGGCAGCACATTCCAATTGCCAATCACTCTTTCTGTGAAGAATTTCTTCCTAACATCCAGCCTATTTTCATAGCTGGTAAATATCAAAAAACTTGCTATTGTTTCTTGAGTTTGACAATGTGGAGAAGGCTTTTTTGTTTGTTCCTTTCTTTTCCCCCAAAACAATGGTAAAGGAGCATTTTCCTTTACTTCAAAAGGTATTGAATTTATAATGGGGTCTATATTGCTCATTTAAGCACTGCAGATTGTTGGATTTATGTATCTTCAGTAATGTTTATTGCCTAAACATGAAACTTACTGGGTTTTGAAGCCTGAGACCATTATGTACTCATCACTGGTTAGGCGATACCTTGAGTACTGTGTCCAGTTCTGGGCCCCTCAGTTGAAGGAGGACATTGAGACACTTGAACGTGTCCAGAGAAGGGCAACAAGGCTGCTGAGAGGCCTTGAGCACAAGCCCTATAAGGAGAGGCTGAGGGAGCTGGGATTGTTTAGCCTGGAGAAGAGGAGGCTCAGGGGTGATCTCATTGCCCTCTACAACTACCTGAAAGGTGGTTGTAGCCAGGAAGGGGTTGCTCTCTTCTCCCAGGCAAGCAGCACCAGAACAAGAGGACACAGTCTCAAGCTGTGCCAGGGGAAGTTTAGGCTTGAGGTGAGGAGAAAGTTCTTCCCAGAGAGAGTCATTCGTCATTGGAATGTGCTGCCCAGGGAGGTGGTGGAATCACCATCCCTGGAGGTGTTCAAGAGGGGACTGGACGTGGCACTTGGTGCCATGGTCTAGTCATGAGGTCTGTGGTGACAGGTTGGATTCGATGATCCTCGAGGTCTCTTCCAACCTTAGTGATACTGTGGTACTGTGATACTGTGATATTTACTAAACTGTATAAACGGCTTTGATTTTTGTCCTCAGTTGCAGAGTTCACCCTAATTTATTTAAAGCTGTTAAAAAATCAGGTTGCATGTTTTCACTGCATAATTTCTGACCAAACTTTAAATTCTGCAAACATAACCCTCAACAGAACAGTCTGTCTTCTCAAGGCACAGTTTGCACAGCTTATTCATATGGAATGCATAAAAGAAGTCCTTTTTATCTTTACTTCTGATGGGTGAAATGGAAACCCAAGTCACAAGTAATGAAGAAAAAAGAGGAAAGAAACACAAGTTAAAAAAAAAGATAAAGATTTTTATGGTTCAGTAAGATTCAAGTTTTCAGTGTAGAGTAGGTCTGAACAACAGTAGAATGGCTGAGCTTTTATGAATTCCATATGAGTGTTTGTTTTCCAGCCTTCGCAGCCTCTGAATGAAATTTATGACAAGCTCTTTATGTCTAAGGAAATTTAAAAATGCTTCTGAGATTCCCTGAACAGCCCAAAGATCTCACAAAAAGATAGCAGTGTAATGTGTAGAAGAGGCTGCAGAATGAATCTTTAAAGTTATTTTTATCGTTGGTAGTGCTTTTTCTGTTTGTGTCCTCTCCCTTGCCCTGAGACGGCACCTTCCCTCTTTCTCTGTCTTTCATTACTGAATAAGTTTTGGGCTTGTGTGCTGCTGGGCCCAGCAATTCCTGGGATGAATTCAGTTCATCCTGCTGCAAAATCTTCTTCAAAAACGTGATTTACCTCTTCTGCATTCCTCCTGAGCCAGAGCTGAACATTTGATGATCTCAAAGGTCTCTTCTAACCTGGTTAATTCTATTCTATTCTATTCTATTCTATTCTATTCTATTCTATTCTATTCTATTCTATTCTATTCTATTCTATTCTATTCTATTCTATTCTATTGTATTCTATTCCATTCCATTCCATTCCATTCCATTCCATTCCATTCCATTCCATTCTATTTGTGGTGCATTCAGAATAATGGGGATTATAGGAAAGGAAAGAAAGATCTCTAGAACGGCTCTGCCACTGCCTGCACTTCTGGAGGGAAATGGGAAAATGTGAAAGGAGAAAATGCCACCAGTAAATACTTGTGATTCCTTCACTGTCTTTCTCTCTAGTCTCTGCCATTCAATTATTTGATCTTATTTTGTTTTGCCCAAGTGGCAGACTACATTACTGTTTTGTTTTCAGCTTTTGCAACTGGCTTCCAGACTGCAATAAACCCCACACCATCTCTTCTGTGTCTCTAGGGAAAACATCAAATACTATTCTATTTTTTTTTTTTGTCATTTCTACAGGCCTGGCTTTTCAGATGTCTTTTAGTCTGTTTCACCTCCACTGATTTGTCTCCCTGCCTCTCTTTCCTTATTTTTTTTCCCCTGTCCCATCCTTTGATTTTTCAGGTAACTCCTCTTTGCAGGCAGCACTATTCTGACTGCCATCCTAGCTCACTCTTGGAAAAGGATTCACCAGCCAGCAGAAGATAAACATAACCTTTTTCCTCCAAACCACCTGCACTTTGAAGGACCATAGCCCTTGTAAGAAGCAAGTAAACCCCACACCTGTCTATCATATATCTTTTCATCTTTGGTCTTTCTGCAAATCAGATTTTACACACCTCGCCATGAATGCATAAGCCTTGTTGCGCACACAAACACATACCTGGAGTGTCATTGTCCTGTTTTTTCCCTTTCATTTCCACCCAATTAATTTGAGAAGACATAAAAGAGAACAGAATGTAATTCAAAATGCCTCATATTTCACAGGTAAGCTTCAACCTCTATATAAATTAAATGTTATTGTTTTCCAACTGCTGTCAAATGTGTTACCCTAATTTGATCAACATAGCAAAAACATTGACAGCTGCTTTACAGATGTCCCTGGAAATTGATGAAAACTGTGTTTGTATTCAGTATTTCATCATCTGTTGAAAACAAATCAAGGGCAGAATATCTCCAATTTGATCATCTTCTCCACATTAGTGAAATTGCATCCCTGCTTAGACCTTCACCATGCTGCTGATTAATCACATTGGACTTTTTAAAGCCTATGTTCACTGGTACCAAAGGAAACCCTCATTTTTACATGATAAACAAACCCTTGTCTTTAAAATCTATTAAAAGCTGCATTTTCTTTTAAAGTTTAGTTTTATTTCTTAACATTTTGTCAACATTATTTTTTGTAGTAGAATATTATAGTCTTACTATGTCAGAAGTATTTTCTTCAGCCCTACGATGGTTCATTCCACTAATAAATTCATTTAGGGGGACACCAACATTGACTGTTCTTTATTTAGCAAATAAAAGCTGAACGAATGCAGTCAAGATGTGCTTCTGAGAAAAGATGCTGTTTGCTGTATTTCTCACAGGGAAAGTTTGTACTGCAGTGCTTGTGGCACCGAGGGTTCTAATGTGCTCCTATTGACCAGCCACACATCTGATCTATGTGTTAATTATCAGCGAAGATGGCTGTTCCCTTTGAATGTAGAGCATGAGGAATGGTGATGATCTTTTGCACACCTGTGTTTGTGTGTATATATATGTATGATTTAGGCAAAATCAGGCAGGAAACAACCTCAGGGATTTGCCATGTGATTTTCATGCATCCTTAAAAGTCTAAAGGGTTGAAGTCTACTTCAGAAGTTACAAACTTAGCAGGCTTTGCCAGCGTTGGGCCAGACGCACAAGCTGTGCAAACTCTGCTAAACTGTCACATTTTACAAGCTTTGCTTAGCCCTGAGCCAAATGATACTTTCAGGGTTAACAGCATCAACTCCCAAGTCTCTCTGAGCTGGAGGGGAAGCCAGGAGGGAATTGAAGTCGGAAAGCTTACATTGAAACCAGGGAGTTAGGTCTAGCTGCTTTTTTCTTCTCTGAAGGTAAGATCCATACCCATCTGATGGTGCTTCAAACGACTGCCACTGTGGCAATGGAGTTTTCAGTGCTTCTTGAAGTGAAGATGGAGATGGTGGCCTCCTGCTCCCACTCAACTGCCAGAAGGGTTGACTATACCGTGACCTAGTGAGGGAGATGACACCAGACCTAAAACAGACTGGATGGAACACACCTTGGACACCAGGTAAATAATACAATCTTCTTTTATTATGCTTACCTCTATTTTAGTGCAATAGATCCAAACTAAAATCTACCTCTAACTCCTTGACACATTTTTGTTCCTCCACCGCAAGAGGCTGTCGTCTTCAAGCAGCTGTTGGTAAAAAATGACAGAATGAAAGGGGGCTCATTTTGTGCATGACCTTGAGAATCTCTTAGCAGTTTTCAAAATCATTTAGTCTGCTGTGTTATGCAAGTTAACCTATGTGTTTTGGCTTTCTGAAATCAGTTGGAGAGCAGGGAACTAACCCAATAAACATTCAAGTGAAACGGTCTGCAGGCTCCGTACTGAAAGGTACCTCCCAGCTTGTATGCAGTAGGGGTTTTGTGATCAGTTTCAGTAATAAAGAGGGGTTTAAAAACACTAAAATGCTTACCTAATGCTCAGTAAGAGTTTGGAATTGTTACAGAAGTGACTATAGGAGATTGTTTCAGAAGTGACTGTAGGAGATTGTCTCCCAGGCACTCTCACACTTTGGTTCCTGTATCAGGTGGAACAGAAATTGTACAACTGAAAATGGAAAGGCAACCTCAGAACTTATTCAGAAGTTACTTTTCCTACCAAGTGGCTTTATTACCTTTTTGATTACACATTTGTGGTTTCCATAAATGCCACCAAGTCTGGTCATACAGAGATAATTATTCAGTTCCTGATAAAACTAAGGAAATTGGATTGTCTGATGTACAAAAATTCCTGAGTCCCTTTCCTAGCACAACAAATTAACCAACTAAGTCTTAAAGTCTTATTTCCTAAGTTTAACTGCTGCAAAATATCCTGGTAATAGTTTTGGCAGTTTAATAAAAACAAGAGTGTGCACTGGCACGGGCTGAAAAGCACATAAAAATAAATCCCTGTGAAAGCATTCTTTGCTTTAATGGTTAGTTCATGCAAATATAACCATCCTAGATGACATGTTTTAATTCCTGCTTCTGCCTCTGGACTAACACAAATACTAAATGGAGTTTCACTGACAGCATCTCAAGCACTGTGTGCCACAGGGGGATTTAGCAGACCTCAGCATTTTGGGGAAGAAAGAAGGCACACACTATTGCAGGCATTTTCTCAAGCCTTTACCATGAAGTACAATCTTAGGAAAGAATGAGGCCAGTATTAAATTTTGGGGGTTTCTTTCCATTGATTTTCAATGAGTAATGGATGAGATTTGTGGAAGAAAAGCAAAGATACTACAACAGGAAGCAGTTTCTTGGATTTTTCTGCCTCACACACAATATGGTTTTATCCCTTCAGGCAGCTATAAATCCTGACATTTCTCTCCAATGTCTCTGATACAGCGAGGCTTTCTAGGTCACAAACAGGTTGACCTCATCTCTCTTCCTTCTAAATCAGTGTTATTATTCATATACTTAGAGCTGAACATGTCTTTGGAACTTGATTGATTAGACTGCTTTCCACCTTGCAGAACCAAGTCCCAAAATGAAGGAACTGGCTGAGAGAGGTATTTTGGGCAAAGCTGTCTCAAGGATCAGATTCTTTCTCCAGAGGCAAAATCTGTCCAAAGAAATATTCTGTATTCCTAAACATTGCTCTCCATACTTTATGATCTCCAATGGGTGAGTGAGGAAAATGTGGGGTGGTTATTCTTTTTTAGAATGTAAATTGTCCTGTGTGATGGAGAAAGGCACAGCACACATATCTCCCTAGCTGGTATAATAGTCCAATAGGGAGCTGTCTGCTTACATACAGATCTACACCTCTTTCCAATAAATTATGGATTTGGACACAAAATAAAGAATATTAAGAGCACTGTGTGGATTTGAAACTGCCCCTGGGACAACTAGGATCCATAATATAATGAATGGATTGCACCCATCTATCAAATATTCATCCCACAAATGTGCAAAGAGGTTAGACTGCAAAAGGAAACAGAACCCTCTGCAGTGATTTGTGACATGTGAGTGCAGATGTGGAGCTGACTGGTAGAGGATTCTCCTGAAGGTTTCTGAGGCTTCCAGAGGCATGTGCACACTACTGAATGTAAGTCATCCTCAGACACATGTCATGTGCTATTTGATCATTAGAATGACTTAAATTATCTAAGTATGAGCTGCTAGTGTAGTCCAACTCTTTCATCAGGTTAATGAACTACTCCCAAACAGCACCTGTGAATGGAAATTCCTTTTAAAACATGAGAGAAAGACCAGAGGAGCACTTGCTGAGCAAAATGCCTATTAAAATTACTCTCTGCTGCTCACATTGGTGCTGTTTCAAACTGCCTAAACTACCTCCAAGCAAGTTCAGTTGGATACTGGGTGTGAGCTGGTCAATGGGCTGTGTGTCTGTACAAAGGCTTAATAGCTTCAAACACTATTTTCTGGAATGGAGCTACACTGCACTGTACCCTACTGCAGTGGCACATTAGTGAGCTGTGTGATATCATTTGTTTTTTCATTGCACATTGACCTATGTACTGTATCCCATTAAACTATCCCAGAGCTTCATTTTTCTTTCTTTCTTTCTTCCTTTTTTTTTTTTTTCCTGTGAGAAACCCTGTGATTAAATTCACTGAACAATGAAAAGTCATCAGGTTTTATAGTGCTTGAGGACTTACTGAAGTCCTGGAAAAATCATTTGTGTTTATTTCAATGAAGTGAAACAAATACTTAGCTTTAGGTACTCTTTAATATTGTGCTAAGTAAGGATCATTTTCCTGTTGTCTTTTCTTTTTTTCTCGTTCCTTTTTTTGAGATGTTAGCAAAGTGCCTTTTCAAAGCTCAGCTTTGCATTCCTAAACAGGTTTAACCTAACAAATATTGGACAGCCCTCTTCTGAACAGCAGTTTTCAGTATACTTTCAGGAAGTTAGAATGGAGTGGAATGGAATGGAATGGAATGGAATGGAATGGAATGGAATGGAATGGAATGGCATGGCATAGGATAGGATGGGATAGGATAGGATAGGATAGGATAGGATAGGATAGGATAGGATAGGATAGGATAGGATAGGATAGGATAGGATGGAATGGAATGGAATGGAATGGAATGGAATGGAATGGAATGGAATGGAATAGAATAGAATAGAATAGAATAGACCAGGTTGGAAAAGACCTCTGAGATTGAGTCCAACCTATCATGCAACACCATCTAATCAACTAAACCATGGCACCAAGCACCTCATCCAGTCTCTTCCTAAACAACTCCAGTGATGGTGACTCCACCACCTCCCTGGGCAGCCCATGCCAATGGCTAATGATTCTCTCTGTAAAGAACTTTTTCCTCACCTTGAGCCTAAACTTCCTCTGATGCAGCTTGAGACTGTGTCCTCTTGTTCTGGCGGTTGCTTGGGAGAAGAGACCAATCCCCACCTGCCTACAACCTTCCTTCAGGTAGTTGTAGCTAGCAATAAGGCCTCCTCTGAGCCTCCTCTTCTCCAGGCTAAGCCACCCCAGCTTCCTCAGCCTCTCCTCATAGGGCTTGTGTGCCAATTGTATTGATTGTTTGTCACTTGCATAGTATATGGAAAGATAATATGGATATATGGATAACATGGATATTTTTAAAGTCTAAAACCTGCAGGTAGGATAAGTGCTTCCTAGGGGCAGTTACCTTATTCTGAAGTAACTACCTTCTAGACAGGTCAAACAAGAGGAAACTTACATGTTAACAATTGGATCCTACCCATGAGTCTATCTCTCTCTGCTGCTTTTCTAAAGAAACCAGAGAATCCCCAGAGAAAAAGGATATGGAAGATATATAGGAGGAAGTATCTCTTCCCTTGCCCTGTGTATCTTCAACCTGTGATGTTCACGGCTGCTGTGAAATGGTAAAGGCAGATGCTATAGATGAATTTTTCAGAAGGGCTGGATAATTTTATAGCCAGTAATAACATTTGTAGTTATCCATGTAAAGATGAGGACAATCAAATTTTATGCTTCAGGGAGTAAGACAATCATTACAGAGGAAAACAGGGGTTTCTCCACATCATTGTCTTTCTCCATGAGAGATATTACTTTGTTTGGTCCTTTTCTGAAGCAAGCATATGGTTCAGTGATCTGCTTCCATACAGTAACAGCCATGTGTTTGTGTCCCTCAGTTTGAGAAATGTGCTGCAGATTTAAGGTCATTAAAGTTATCTTCTCCATTTTAAGATGTTTTTGGAGCAAAATATCTAAGGCTTATATAAAAATAGCACCGTGTTGGTATCAGTGCAGGCAGCACTGTGTAGTTGTCTTCAAAGACCAAACTAAAATAACCTTTCCTTAGTCTTAACTTAAGAGCATTTCTCACTGTCAACTCATTTATGTTTTTATGGTGGGGGGAAAAAAGGGTTGTAAATAAAAAACCCAAAATTTAATCAAGTATGAGTCTGTTCAGACCTGGAGTTGTAATTCCAGTAACAGAAGGTTGATAATAGCTTTGAAGTGCAACAACACTTTCTGCCCACACGCAGTAACGACCTGTAGGGGATAAATGTGCCAAAAGGGAAATCCATGAACTGTTTGATTTACAGCCCTGTTCTTAATGATGGGACAAAGAAAGAGTCACAGAATGCACCTGTAAATCCTTCTGGCTTTCAGACTCGGCTTTCAAGAGGAGAAGACGATCATATAATTTAAAGTTCCTTGTGTCAAACGGAGAGGAGCTGCACGGGCTGTGAGTTTACAAATGAATGGAGTCTTATTTAATGCACTACTTGCAGTTTCTGCTGTAGGAGTGGCAAAAAGTGTTTGCTTCAAAACTAAAATTCAGAGCTTTTGGGTTTTTTTTTGAACCAGGCTATTTACCTCTCTGCTGTAACCTGTGTGGTAAAGTGGAAAGAGCCAATAAATGCACCTCTTGGGGACTTCAGCCAAGTGTTGTGTGATATATGCTTTCGGTCACAGATCCATGTATTCTATTCTCACAAGCAGGAATGTTATCAAATAAACCTTGCACACACACACACAAAAACCCTCCACAAAATGGATATTATAATAGGACATGGAAAGCAGGAAATCTATTTCTGAGCTGCTATAAAGGCAGTTTCCAAGGGCAGACAAAGTTTATCCATGTCGTAATGACATAGAATCATAATTCTATAGGGGAAAAAAAAGTATTTATAGTGTAACATTTCTAGCACATGTGAAAAAAACAACTCATGCATTGTGATGTGCAGCATAAATCAGCCACACTTTCCATTATCCCCACCCTCTATAAATGCCTGTATGTTTTGAGTTTCAGGCAGCACGAGGTGTGTATCAGCAATGAATTTGGTTGTTCAATCTCCAGCATTCCACTAGACCTTGTGGACTGCCAGTTAGCAGAAGGGAGATCTCCCATGGAAATTGCACTGTTCATGCAGCCTGTTATGGTCATATGGGACCTTAAAGCACATGGACAGAAATGGTCTTTGCCTGCAGGAGCTCACAAACTGCAGGTAAACCAAAGAATGAGTAGATAAGAGGATAATCATTTAGAAAGATGATACTGCTGAAATGACCTTCTTATGAGGATAATCTAGCAGATTAACTCATGGAAGAGTCTGAAAAGCCAAAATAGGAGGAGATCTCTGTCTGCAATTAAGTCAAAGAGCACTAATTATAGTTATTATTTTGCTAAACTTTGAATGGAAATAGGTTAATTTAAATTTAACCTGACAGATAGAAAACACAGCTGACAGTGGTGAAAACACAAAATACTACCTCAAACAGATCTACTCAAGCAGTTAGAGAGAACATCAAGAAAAGCAAAGCAGGTTCTAGTCCAAAGTTACCGTTGTCAAAGACTGCTGATGCTAAGAGACGTGCTTCTATCTGCCTAGAGGAGCTAAGTAAGCTTTAATTTCATATTGTTTATGCCCATTTTTGTAAGCAGTAACTCAGAATAATCTATTTTGTCCCCAGCTGTGCACAATTATGTAAGAAATGATGGAAATAATAGGGAATGCTTAAATTCAAGCTCACTCTCTCAAGGACCACCAGCTCCAAAGCTTTTTGTTAGATCAATAAATACAGCAGCAGTCACAAACCCATTCTGTTTCTGCTTGGGGTTAAACCCAGACTCTGAAAACCGATTATCATGTATCATATATTGTCTTTTAGAAGGTAATCACATTATCTGAAGTCACTGGAGAATATGTATTAAAGCACCTCATTTCTAGCCTTCTTGGTAGATGCAGCACAAACACATTTGTATACCTATCTCTGAGAACAAATTCCAAGCCACAGCCATGAGTTTAGAGTGGAGGGGAATATCTGCTGTTCTGAAAGAGAGAAAATGCAAATCTCCTGCATCTCCATCTGGGAGACTTCTAATACACCTTTCAGTCCTGCATAAAAAGCAGCTTCACCATCAACCCATTCAGAAAGGCAATTTAATTTGGCTTAATAGGTGCTTTCATTTTAAGCACTGCAGAATGCACTTCCTTTGCTTCACATCAGCAGAATGCTGTTTGTTGTCTGAAAGGAAAGGCAATCCTAGCAGTGTTCACAAAAGCAATAGCTTTTTCTTTCTTTCAAACATTAACTGAGCTGGATCCAAGTAGATACATAAAACTGTAACAATGCTTTTTATCTCCCTTCTCAACATTCTTTCTCCTCCAAGGACATCACATGCTAAGTTTTAAAGTATGATAATCTAGCTAGATTAAATTGGAAAGTGTGATAAGAATCATAGAATCATAGAGTCATAGAATCATAGAGTCATAGAATCATAGAATCATAGTATCAGTCAGGGTTGGAAGGGACCACAAGGATCATCTAGTTCCAACCCCCCTGCCATGGGCAGGGACACCCCACACTAGATCAGGCTGGCCAGAGCATCATCCAGCCTCGTCTTAAACACCTCCTGATGGGGCCTCAACCACCTCCCTGAACAATCCATTCCAGGGCTTCACCACTCTCACGGTGAAGAACTTCTTTCTCACTTTCAGTCTGAATCTCCCCACCTCCAGCTTCATTTCATTCCCCCTAGTCCTATCACTACCTGAGGCACCCACCTATGAAATTACAGAGCTTTGTATAAATAATTTTAGCCTGCTTCCAGTCTGGCCTGGTTCAAGTGTTTATACATTCCAATTTAAACCAGAAAGTGTGCGTGTATATCTAAATTCCGCTGAAGTCATTACATTGGAAGGTGTTCAACATGATCCTAACACCATATGAAAAATAACAGTGTTTATGTCTTGGTTTTCTTACCTTCAGATTATTATATACTCTCTGTTTTTTATTTACTTAATCACTTAAAATAATTTATGAGGTAAAACCCATCTGTACTAGCTGGAGCAAGCACCAGTTGTCAAGTTGGCTGCTGTGTTGACTGCTTTATTTGTTAAGTAAATGAAAATGATGGTAAATCATTGATCCAGTGCAGAGAGTTTAGACCTCTCTAATCCAAACTTTATTGATGCCCTTCAGCTGAAGAAAGTTCTGCTTTCCCTTTCACCTCTAAGCCAAGTGTGATAGTCATATCTGTGTGTGCCTCCTGAAAACAGACTTTGTTCTCACATTTAAAAGTGATAAAAAAAAAACTGCAGGGAAATGAAGGAGATTTGGAACAATCTATGTCTAATGTAGTCATCTGGCTTCCTTATCATCTTCATTTCTGAACTTCATCCCGCAAAAAGGTGGCAAAACCCAACCCCTGAAATATGTGGATGTTCAAATCTGTTGAATGTCTGATATTTGACTGCACATAGTTTAGGTTCAGTTTCCATAAGTGGAAGGTGTCACATTTCTGAAGGGTTTTCTCTGCTGAGAATCTTATCTCCAAGAGGTGCTGCCATGAGATGAATCAAGGAGTCACAGAATGGCAGGTTGGAAGGGACCTCAAGGATCATCTGGTCCAACCCTTCTAGGTGATAGTGTAGTTGATGAGATGGTGCAACACCCTGTTGAGCTGAGAAATGGTGGGAGCATTGTTAAAGCTCACATTATGCAATAAACAATTATTTCATAGACTTAAAGAGTTTAGGCACAGACCTTTCTATGAAGCATTAGGAATGTTTTTCCTTGCCCTATATTTTTCTTCACTAGCCTTTCTCTCTTGCTCCCTGTAGTCCCTCCTGCATTCATGGAACATGTGTACCTAGTGCCTGTGCTGCAGTAGAAAAGAGTCAATGCCATGATGCATGTGGAAGATGGGAGAAGTTGAGCCTTTCCCTTGTGCTTTCTACTTGAGCTATGTGGCTGGAATAGATATTTGCCCCTTGGCTAGGGCAGCTAACAATACTCAGGCTTGCCAAGCAGAGCCTGAACTTCTAGGAGATTGGGATCCACCAGGATCCTGCTGTGTTCTGTGCTCTGGAGGTTCATGTATCAAAACCTGGACTCTGTCTGCTCCTCTTGACTGGAGTATTTGCTGCTGAAAGGATGGTAGAAGACAGAAGCCATTGGCAGTTTAAAAAGCTCAGAATTTCTGGAGGTGTCTCTTCTTTCAATCCCACCAGCAGACATCCCTACAATTTTCTATCCCCCCATGACCATAGCTGTAAGAAGCAGAAATCTAGAAGTATAACAAAGAATTTGCAGACATCCAGGCTGCTGCCATCTAGCACACTGTAATAGTTAACTAGTGCCCACCCCATACAAGAAGTGTGTAGAGAGAAACTGGGGCCCTCTCCTGGTATGCCTTCTGATCTCTAGGACTGCTGAGCCAGACATGCTGACTTTGTAAGATTCAGTTCCTGCTTCTCCAAGGTTTGGGGATTTTGTGGTTTTTTTTCTGGGCCATTTTACTGGTCAGTTAGTTATCATAAAAAGACCTTAGGTGAAGTAGGAATCTCTTTCCATGTCTTTAATTTTTCTGTCTGATGTAAGAGTTACATGAAGGAGCATTATCACTGATTCTGGCAATGAAGCATGCAAACTGCCAGGAGCTACCTTTTGACTGGTGAAAGATGAACTTCAAAGGCTTCTCTCAGACAATGTCTAAATGATGGTATTGTTATTTAAATATCATCAGTCCATAGATTTGTGATGGTAATTTCTCTGCTTTACATTATGCATTCTTATAAGATTTACAGGTGATAAACAGAAAAAGGTTCAGATGCATTTTTAAGCTTCAATTTTCACATCAGTGTGCTTAACTCTAACTTCCTTTTTTTAAAGCTGGAAATTGGAATGGAATGGAATGGAATGGAATGGAATGGAATGGAATGGAATGGAATGGAATGGAATGGAATGGAATGGAATGGGATGGGATGGAATGGAATGGGATGGGATGGGATGGGATAGGATAGGATAGGATAGGAAGAATAGAATAGAATAGAATAGAATAGAATAGAATAGAATAGAATAGAATAGAATAGAATAGAATAGAATAGAATAGAATAGACCAGGTTGGAAGAGATCTTTGAGATCATTGAGTCCAGCCTATCACCCAATACCATCTAATCAACTAAACCATGGCACCAAGAATCCCATCCAGTCTCTTCCTAAACACCTCCAGTGATGGTGACTCCAACTCCTTCCTGGACAGTCCATTTCAATGGCCATTCACTCTTGCTGTGAAGAACTTCTTCCTAACACCCAGTCTAAACTTCCCCTGGTGCAGCTTGAGACTGTGTCCTCTTGTTCTGGTGATGGTTGCCTGGGAGAAGAGACCAGCCCCCACCTGGCTACAACCAAAGTCCTGTAAATTAAAAATGCAAGAGAAAGACAGAAATGTGAGTTATTTAATGTCCTAGTTGGAGTTAGAAGACTGTTCTGTTCATTGATTTTGCTTTTTAGCTGAGTCTGTCCTTCTAAGTAGCTGCCCTTTCTGAAATGAACCTCTTTTCTGTGTCTTTTGCAGAGACTGTCTGCAAAAATGAGGGTAGAACTTCACATGGGAAAGAAGCAGATGGTTTCAAATGCTCTTTGGATTAAATATTTATCATACAACAGACTTCAAGAGCCTAAACAGTAAGGACCTCAATAAAGGTGTTCTGCATTAAAGTCTGGCATGTCTGCATTGACTTTCCCAGTGGCTTCCACACTGTCTCTTTCAACACGCCCATTAACACAGCTCTTGACACTCAGCTGCCCCTCTACACTTTAAAGGAATTTTGAACCTCCAGATGTGTTCAGGTATTTCCACCTAAAAGCTACGTGTCTTAGAACTCATTCTTAAGCATGTGATGTGCTGCCTTACTGTAGAGCTGCTGGAAAGATCTCAGTAGTCACTGTTTACCAAGGGCCAGCTCCTGTGCTCACAGCTCTTTGTCTGCAGGTCCCTTGCTAGGCTAAATGCTCAGCATGTCCCTGAGCCATGGCTAATCTCTCCCCACACAGCAACACTGGATAGCAGTGATAACACAGCATTGGCACACAGGATGTGAGACTGCAGCTCAGCAGGAACTCATGCAGACTCGCTCCTGGGATAGTGCATGGCAGGGCTGTGTCTGAGTGGCCTGCAGCTGGGATTTTCATCAGCACAGGAGTATACATCTATAGCACCAGATATAGTACACATATCAATGCAAGCATCAGTCTTTTTTATATGAGTACTGTTCCAAACTATGTAGGAAGGAAGTCTGTGGCAAAGGGAAGTGTTGAAGTGTTCCAGCTCATGCCCCAAGATTTGGCTCATATGCGTCAGAGACCTCTGTGTGCTAGACTATGGATATAACACCTATAGAGGACACAGTCTCAAGCTGCACCAGGGGAGGTTTAGGCTGGATATTAGGAAGAAGTTCTTCACAGAAAGAGAGATTGGCCCTTGGAATGTGCTGCCCAGGGAGGTGGTGGAGTCACCATCACTGGAGGTGTTTAGGAAGAGACTGGATGGGGTGCTTGATGCCATGGTTAAGTTGATTAGATGGTGTTGGGTCTCTTCCAACTTGGTTAATTCTATTCTATTCTATTCTATTCTATTCTATTCTATTCTATTCTATTCTATTCTATTCTATCCTATCCTATCCTATCCTATCCTATCCTATCCTACCTTATCCCATTCCATTCCATTCCATTCCATTCCATTCCATTCCATTCCATTCCATTCCATTCCATTCCATTCCATTCCACTCTATTCTACTGGCAAATACTTCTGTAACTGCAAGTTTTAAAATAGTCTAAAGGTTAGTGGAAAGAAGATCAGAGAGTAGGCATTGGTATGACAATAGAAGATAGTATGTTATAATGCTCTACCTGTGTTTAAAATAGCTCTTAAAACTAGCGAAGAAAGCCAAAACAATGCTCTGTAGTCTTCTGTACAGAAAAGACTTGGTCTTTCTTTGATATTTAGGCAAACAAACAAACAACAATGTTAAAAATAAAATAGTGGTGGTCATGAGCTACAATGATGGACCATAGTATGGATATGAACACACACAGGCAAACTATGCTTCATAATATATAAGAGTTATCATAGCTCATAATTTTTTCCCTTTATTTTTTTATCTCTAAAGAGAAAATAGGAGGAGAGAAAAAGCAGTAATAAAAAATATCTCAAAACCCAACAAAGATCAGTGAGGAAAAGAATATGATTTTAATATGAGAAAATGGAGGAGGTAAACAATGCAATGAATATTGGATCTTTATTCTTCTTTTGTATTCATTTTTGTATTGCCTATATTGTACCATTAAAACAAAAATCGTTGGAGGGAATAAAATGAAGCTATTTCAACCCAAGATACATTATGCCACAGATCTGGAGCTCCCTCAGGCCATAATCCTTGCGAGCTGCTCCCCTCCCCATCTCAGAAATACCTCATGTAGTCGATTTATATCCCACTGAAATGGCTCCAGTCTATCAGGGAAGAAGTCCTGCTCTCAGGAGAGTGCTACAGCTACAGACATGCATTGCACTGTGGGCAGGTCTCACTGTGAGAGCTGCAGATGTGATTTGACTTGAATGTGCTGCTAGGGAAAAGCAGGAGTTTCTGTCTACAGAGGGAAGGACAGGAGAGGCTGTGTATCGTGTCGGTGCTCCAACCTGTGCACAATCAGTGAGCCCTGCTGTTACTTGGTATCTCTTCAAGCTATACAGGGAGACAGTTGTCCTGAGAAACTGCCAACTCTGGCACCTGAGTCAAGTGTAAACAGCATCTGCTTTACATTCAGGTGATGGATTTACTCCTTTTCTTCAAGTCTCTTTTCTTTATAATGTTTTCCAGATGAAAATGCCTTCATTATGCTCAGAGACAAATGAGCTGGAGAGATAACATGACAGAATGAACACCTTAGGGGCAACTTTGGTTTGTAAACTGAATAAGTCTCTATAATAGTTCAGCAGAACATTTCAGCTACCTGTCCACCTTCCTGCAGGTACTAGGGGTTGATGTCAGCCTCCCTGGAGCTGTCTCTCCCCAGGCTCAGCCAGCCCCATCACTCAGCCTCTCCTCTCAGGGCAACCACTGCAGTCCAAACCAGCTTGGGGCCTCTCACTGAAATCAATCCATTTTGTCCATGATTTCCCTGGGAAGTGGTGGAGTTACCATCCCTGGAGGTGTTAATAAAACAGGTAAACATGACATTTCAGGAGGTGGTTTAGTGGGCATGGTGGTGTTGGGTTGGTGGTTGGACCTGAGGATCTTAGAGCACTTTTCCAACCTCAGTATTCAGTATCACCAAGGTTGGAAGAGACCTCAAATATCATCGAGTCCAACCTGTCACCACAGACCTCATGACTAGAGTAGGGAGGACACTACCGCCCATTGCAGGCTTGAACTCACAACCTTCCCATTAAGGGTCCTCTGCACTACCAAGTGAGCCACTACTCAGGTTTCATGATCCTGCAACCATTGTGTACTCTTCTCACTGTCCCCAGCCCCCAGTCCCAGCACTCTGTATTCTGACCATTGAAATCTCAAATGATTGCTGTGCCACGAGAACATTTTAACAACAAAACTCAGCTGTGAGATGGAGACAGAACCTTGTTTCTTCTCTTTGCTTGAATAAAAGCAGAATAATTTTAATCTTAGCTATACTGATTATTCTGATGAATTTGAAAGCAGCCCTAAAGTATTGGCAAATGATAAGGAACTTAATATTTATCTTGATATTTAACCTGTTAGCTATGCAACCTGAGTGTGCTCTGATCCAGAAGTTGCTCTTTCCCTCTATTCCATGTAATTGCATATTACATGCACATTACACTGCATTCATGGTAGATTTGAGTAAGAATATTTTAGCAAACTAAGGTGAAGATTAAAGCATGTAAATGGCATTATCCTGGGATAAAACACCACAGAAATCAGTACAGTGGCACAGAGATAAACACTTCCCAGTCAACGAACTGTTTGATTCACTTAAGTTTGGCAAAAGGCTGTGAGATCTTGTAAAAGTGTTATTTCTGCTCACAGTTTTACTGCTGTGGTTTTATTAATGAATCCACCATCGCTGAAAGTGACAACAGACAGCAGCAAACAGCTTCCCAGCACTTACTATGGCTTAGAAGTCAGCCCAGCCATATTCTACTTATTTGTGTATCAGCTCCAGGGCTGTACAGTCTGGAAAATAAGGCAAAGGAAAACTCTCCTCCTTGGACCAAGGTCAAGGTGTTCAAGAGGTTTGTGTATGTGGTGCTTCAGGATATAGTTTAATGGTAGTGGTAGTTGGGTTGTAGTTGGACTCAATGATCTTAAAGGTCTTTTCCAACTCTAATGATTCTATGATTTTGTGATCTTGGGAACTTTACCAGGAATAAAGCAGAAAATGAAGTGGCAGAGGCAGGCAAGGTGCAGTGAGTGAGCTGAGTATCTTGAGTCCTGCATGCTAGGTAGAGGAAGCAGAAGGTTAGAGATGTCAGATAATGTCCTCCAGGCTGCATGGAGACCAAACCAACCTTCCCTAAACACAGTCTGTAGGGAAGAAGGTATATGAATTTCCTGCTTGCATGCTCCCTGTTTTAGTGGCTCAGGATAGAAAAGTACTTTCTAATGTGTTCAAAGTCAAAACTGAATTGAAGATCTTGCAAGACTGAGGCTACCAGTGACCAGAATGGGGCTACTTTTGTTACTCTCTGGCATTTTATCTGATGCACTGAAATAAGAGAAGGGAAAATTGTAGGCTTTCTGCAAATATTGTCCTGGAATCATCACACATCTCTGTCCACAGCCGAGCTACAGCTGTAGTAAGAGGATGATGTATTGCTGATTTGGAAAAATTTGAGTGGTTTGGGAGGACTTCATAAAAATAATGAGTAAATCAGGCATGGGCATAAATCTAGGCTACTGTTATTCATTATCATACTGTATTTGCTGTACAACCCCTAAAGAAAGTCTGTCTCTAAAAAACACAGATTTTATGGTTACAAGATATGAGACAACAAAGAAAATCAATATTTAACAGTCAAGTGTCTTCCCTGTTCTGTTGAATTATAACATTATTTATATATAAACCCATTTACATCTGGTAGGTTCTAATAACCATTCTCTGCTTCTTATTTCCCTCCCCCCCCCCCCCCCCCCCCTTAAGTTAAATTTAATTCTTTTTCAATTTTTGATTAATGTGCAATAGAAACGTTTCTAATAAGCAACTTATTATGGTATAAATCTACCCCAGCTGTATTTATGCAGCTTGACAATGGCAGTTTTGATTGTCTCCTCCTTTTAGGATTGGAACAGGGTGCTTGCAATGACAGCTCTGCTATCTGATCCATTCTACCTTTTTGTTTTGGTTTGGTGTTTGTTTGTTTTTTTAACCTGTGCACACCAGAGAGCTATACCAGAAAATATTATGGCATTTGCAACAATGTTTTCAAGGGACACATGTCCTGCAGTGTGCCCAGGCAGCCAAGAGGGCCAATGGCATCCTGGCCTGCATCAAGAACAGTGTGGCCAGCAGGAGCAGGGAGGTCATTCTGCCCCTGGACACTGCACTGGTTAGGCCACACCTCGAGTCCTGTGTCCAGTTCTGGGCTCCTCAGTTTAGGAAGGAGGCTGACTTGCTGGAACGAGTCCAGAGAAGAGCAACAAAGTTGGTGAGGGGTTTGGAACACAAGCCCTATGAGGAAAGGCTGAGGGAGCTGGGGTTGCTCAGCCTGGAGAAGAGGAGGCTCAGGGGTGACCTTATCACTCTCTACAACTACCTGAAGGGAGGTTGTAGACAGGCGGATGATGGTCTCTTCTCCCAGGGACCCAGTACCAGAACAAGAGGACACAGTCTCAGGCTGTGCCAGGGGAGGTTCAGGTTGGATATTAGGAAGAAGTTCTATACAGAAAGAGTGATTGCCCATTGGAATGGGCTGCCCAGGGAGGTGGTGGAGTTGCCGTCATTGGAGGTGTCCAGGAGGAGACTTGATGGGGTGCTTGGTGCCATGGGTTAGCTGTTTGGGTGGGTTGGATTGGTTGATGGGTTGGACACGATGATCTTGAAGGTCTCTTCCAACCTGGTTTGGTTTATTCTAAATAAAAGTTTATTCTATAGGACAGATATGAAATGTGCTGTGAGTATTGGGAAGAGAAGCATTCAGTACACGTGTTACTCAAAGTGAAGTCCTCACTGGGTCAGCATCTATTGCTATTATACTTGGGTTAAACGATACAGATGGACTTATGTCATTTATCAGTGGAACATTATAAAATTACTTGCTCTTCAGAGTCTGGAAATTATCTAAGCAAGGAGGGAACAAAGAAAAAAAAGGAGGTCTGATAAAATCACAAATGTTTTCTCCATCATTGCTGAAACTAATTTTCTTGCTTATTGCTTGAGTTGATAAAACAAATAAAAGGAGAAACCTAGGAGAGGTTTCTTTAATATGCAAAATGAATTTCAATGTTCTGTCCTGCTGGTATTTTCATGGAAAAAAAAATATCTGAGACTAGATGCTACACATGGAACAGAAAAATCTGCATTTAGATGGAAATATTATGAAATGCATGATATGGTACAAAGTAAGTCTTTTAATGGAGGTAGCAAAGTGTTGCATTATATGGTTGAGTGAAAAGACAGCATGCACATAGGCTTTTATGTCCAGCCACCCTGATTTGCCCAAGAGAGTTCACTTTATTTGAATATGAACCTAATGGGGGCTGGAGGGGGGAAAGAGTGCCATGAAAATTCAGCAGATAAATGATTAGTTCTTTTATCAAGTAAAACATTAAGACCTGTGTGAGTCACCGCTGTAAACAATGATGTTTGGGACTTGCATGGCAATTTTTTTTCCAAGGCTCCTCAAGTGTTTTACAATCAAGACTTAATTAAATCTTTCAGTACTGTCTCTGTTATATAGATAAAGTGGTGCAGCCATGATTAAATTTTTACCCATAGGTTTTACACAACTATTTGAAAATCACTGCAGTAGCTGATCCAGTTTGGAAATGCCTTTAGAGACATGCTTTGGTGCAACAGATTATTTTTGCTTGGTTTGGTTACTACAAATGCAGCAAAGAACATCAAATCATTGGGCAAACTGGTAATTTATCATTATGAGTCATTAAAAGCAAATTCAATAATAATAAACAAACCCCACAGTGCATAGTATAAGAAGTTAAACTTCTTTATTGTGGACTGTAAAAATATTAAGTACTTATAATTTTTTTTATTGAGTAAAGCTAGCTGAAAATTATGGTTCTCAGGGATCACTTTGTATTGGAGGAACCAGTCTTGCTAAGCTCTGAAATTACGTTACTGTTGTGATGATGTGGAACCAAAATGGTAACTCATGTGATTAGCTGGATCACAAATTTCACCCTCAGTTATATCTGCTTCAAGAGAGCATTAAAAGGATAGACAAACCCAGAAAACCAATAAATAATGCAAACAAATGGAAAATATAGGACAATATTGGAAACAAGAACATTTTCTTTGACAATTGTGTCTCCACCTGGAGTACTGTGTCCAGTTCTGGAGCCCTTATTACAAGAGGGATGTGGAGGTGCTGGATGGTGTCCAGAGAAGGGCCACAGGGATGATCAGAGGGCTGGAGCACCTCTCCTATGAGGACAGACTGAAGGAGTTGGGGCTGTTCAGTCTGCAGAAGAGAAGGCTCCGAGGTGACCTAATTGTGGCCTTCCAGTATCTGAAGGGGGCCTACAGGAAGGCTGGGGAAGGACTTCTCAGGATCTCAGGTAGTGATAGGACTAGGGGGAATGGAATGAAGCTGGAGGTGGGGAGATTCAGGCTGGAGGTGAGGAGGAGGTTCTTCACCATGAGAGTGGTGAAACCCTGGAATGTGTTGTCCAGGGAGGTGGTTGAGGCCCCGTCCCTGGAGGTGTTTAAGAGCAGGCTGGATGAGGCTCTGTCCAGCCTGATCTAGTGTGGGGTGCCCCTGCCCATGGCAGGGGAGTTGGAACTAAATGATCCTTGTGGTCCTTGTGGTCCCTTCCAACCCTGAATGAAACTATGAAACTATGAAACTATAATTGCATGTGTTTGCATGAGCTACTCAAGTGTTTTGAAAACATGGCAGGACAGGATTATCATACTGAAAGATTTTTGTTCCCCAGCTTGTGACCTTCTTCGTGGTACTAAACCAGCTTCCACAATCAGGACTCTGCTCCTGATTGTACTGTGTGCTCTGTATCGTGATGATGCTGGTAGTTGTGATGATAGAGTACACTCTTACCAGCTTACTAATATGTTCTCTACAACCTTTTTCAACTGGGAGAGGAGAGAAAGGTGAAACAATAAAACAGTAACAGGAGAAGAGAGGAGAAGAGAGGAGAAGAGAGGAGAAGAGGGAAGAAGAGAGGAGAAGAGAGGAGGAGAAGAGAGGAGAAGAGAGGAGAAGAGAGGAGAAGAGAGGAGAAGAGAGGAGAAGAGAGGAGAAGAGAGGAGAAGAGAGGAGAAGAGAGGAGAAGAGAGGAGAAGAGAGGAGAAGAGAGGAGAAGAGAGGAGAAGAGAGGAGAAGAGAGGAGAAGAGAGGAGAAGAGAGGAGAAGAGAGGAGAAGAGAGGAGAAGAGAGGAGAAGAGAGGAGAAGAGAAGAGAAGAGAAGAGAAGAGAAGAGAAGAGAAGAGAAGAGAAGAGAAGAGAAGAGAAGAGAAGAGAAGAGAAGAGAAGAGAAGAGAAGAGAAGAGAAGAGAAGAGAAGAGAAGAGAAATAAAGATAGTTATGAACCATAGTTATTTGTTTAGTGAATATTTCCAAGCTTTTCAAGTAAACATCACATGCATATTTGGGTCTCTGCTTTTCTCTACATGTTACTTATCCTTTTAAATTATTCAGAACAAAGGAGATGTTCAAATTTATTCTTAACCACAAGAAGAACAGAACCCAACCTTTACAGCAAATTCTAGCACAATGAAAACCTGAATTAGCAGAACTAGCAATATTCATAAACCACTGTGGAGTCCTTTTGCTCTAATATATTTGGGGTGGGAGGGGATAGTGAAATTCCCTCAGACTTCCAGAAATGTGGAAATATTATCTCTGACCTGACAAGCATGATGGTATGTATGCATTTTTCTCCATAGCCTTGCTCCTAGTACTATTGATGTTTAACCCATGAATGCCCTTCAGTTTACATGCCAGATTCCTTCCTTGTGTCACCGTGCTGCTGATTACAATAACATTGCAAAGGGGATACATTTTCTCCCATAACTTTTATCAAAATGACAAAGAAATGACCTTAGGTTGTTTCTGTACTTCCTAGTGTTCTCTCTCTAACATTTAAAATAATGGGGACACACTATGTAGCGTAGCCTCAGGCGTGCTGGGGGAGCTCCACTTCCCTGGGGGTTAATGGATGAGTGTTTTTAGTTGAGTAATCAAATATAATACTGTACTGCACAGCTCCTATAAAGGCACATACATGCAGACTAATGGCTATTACTCTAATATGCTTTCAACCTTGAAGACACTTAAAAGACATTGCTTGTCATTTCAGCGTTACATTGTTGTAGTCTAAGAAATAGATTTCACTTTTTCCCTTCCATGGTTTGGTGAAACAGAACAATTGTGACTTTTTTTTTTCCCTCCTCCTTCTGATTCAAAGAAAGAACTGCTCTAATAAAATCTTCAAATGCCGTGCTGCTGTCAAAAAAAGACAATTGATAATCAGATGTATAACCTCAAAGATCACACTGACACTAATATGAAAGGCAATACAAAGGGATTTTATTTTCTTTAAGCAAAGAAAAACCCCAAACCCCCATGTTTTGTCAAATTTATTGTGAAATAAATTAATCTGTATGTTTTGCTGTTGGGTTCTGTTGAAAATGTTTAGACAGGTTCCAGGTAGGAATTTCTTGGAGGTGAAGCTGAGAGGATGGAGATGGAAAAAGAGCAATCAAGTTTTTTTAGAACTGTTTTGAAATTTTCAGTTAAAGAGAGTCAGGGAATCACAGAATCACCAAGGTTGGAAAAGACCTCAGAGATCATCAAGTCCAACCTGTCACCACAGACCTCATGAGTAAACCATGGCACCAAGTGCCACATCCAATCCCCTCTGGAACACCTCCAGGGATGGGGACTCCACCACCTTCCTGGGCAGCACATTCCAATGGCTAATGACTCTCTCAGTGAAGAACTTTCTCCTCACCTCGAGCCTACAATTTCCCTGGTGCACCTTGAGACTGTGTCCTCTTGTTCTGGTGCTGGTGGCTTGGGAGAAGAGACCAACCCCCTCCTGCCTACAACCAGGTAGTTGTAGTCAGCAATAGGTCTTCCCTGAGCCTCCTCCAGGGTAAACAATCCCAGCTCCCTCAGCCTCTCCTTGTAGGGCTTGTGCTTTGCTTCTCACACAAAGTCCCTTGAGGGTGATGTTGTACCAAACTAGCACTAGCTGGTTGAAGTCTCTACTTGAGCCATAGACACTGCCCTGATTTGGTGTACCCCTTTCTCGCTGCAAGATGGATGGCAAAGTGGTTTGGATGTTGTTTCAGTGTAACCCCACATGAGCTATTGATTATGGAAAGGGAGTCAAGGAAAGGCAGTTCTTCCCCCAATCAAAGTATGACAATGTGACCCTTCCTGTTCTCAATATTATACACCTATGCATATTTCTATTGCTAGGTCAAGGTTGGAAATAACTTTCTGCTGTTATCTTCAATAATGCAATTTTGTATGTGTTTCAAGGACAGCTATAGTTCAGCTTGTAGCAGAGAGCAGTCAATGAAGTTAGAAAAATGTCCCCTGACTTTCAGCAGTCCAGTGCCAGAGATATATTTTGGCTCACATGGGAGAATGAAATGCAACACATAGGCACACAGAAATCACACACACATATTAGTTCAAGAAGGGAACTATGAGAGATGTGAGCAATGGAACAGTTAGGTCAGCTTTATTAATATAGGCATTTTTGGCAGAACAGGTTTGCCTCCCTACTCACACCACTGAAGTTTTATTCATGTTGTAGGTGATATAATTCAGATCATTAATTTCAATCTTTTGCTACTTCTCCATGTAATCTATCACCCTAACAACAGAAGTGTTTTTAACTAAAACAGCCTGGTTTAGTCAAAGGGAGCAAAAGAAGGACTTCCAGTGAATTTGGAGCAAGGATCCAAACTGAATAGTAGTTTTGGCTGTGTCATTTGCTATATATGATTTATGATACATCTCTTTCCTAAACAGGAGTTCTTTAGCCCAGAAAAAAATATTCAAAGCTGATTATTTTTTTCTCCCCAGAAATCAAACAAGATTTATTTGCCTCTAGACAAAAATATGATGATTAAATCCTCATAACCAGCTTCATGGAAGTCCATTATACTGAGATATTCTGATATCTTTCATTATCTTTGTGATCTACTATGAAATACCTCTTTTAAATCTTCAGGTTTATTGGTGATGAAGAAAGCCTTTTGGTATAATGACCCAGTAAGATGCTCCATTAAACTCAATCACTAAACCTATTTCATTATATTTCCTGTTCCTCTAAATAGAGAAATTCAATAATAATTGAGACTCAGAAACTCAGCATTCTTTGATGGATTAATGATTGATAATTTTTCATGCTAATATTGGCAGTCTAAGGCTACAGGAATACATTACTATTATTCATTTTTCACAGTCTGTCATAATAAACCTAAGCAAACTTACTTTCCTTTCTTCTGTTTAATAGGCTGTAAGGTATCGACCAGGACTTACAGCTTGCTCATTTCCATGACTGATGTATTTCTGCTAAATAGCACACATTTGTCCTGCAGTCAGTGTTGCAGCTTTGAATGTTTTGGAAGGAAACTTGACTTTTCATAAATCCATCATCTGAAAGCCTTGATTGAATGGACGTGTCAGAAACCACAGGCACGATAAGGGGGAAACAAAATGTGCTTACAGAACAAAATGTACCTATTGTTTTTTTTCTTTAATGCCTGGAAATGAAATTAAAGCATTCTTTTAAGGTTTTTTATTCTAAATAATGAAGTAGTACTGATATCAAAAGCTGTTTATCTAACCTGCTTACTGCAAGGGAATGTACAGAGATTTTTTTAGCAAGACTAGATGTGAGGAGGAGGTTCTTCACCATGAGAGTGGTGAAACCCTGGAATGTGTTGTCCAGGGAGGTGGTCGAGGCCCCATCCCTGGGGGTGTTTAAAAGCAGGCTGGGTGAGGCTCTGGGCAGCCTGATCTAGTGTGGGGTGTCCCTGCCCATGGCAGGGGGTTTGGAACTAGATGATCCTTGTGGTCCCTTCCAACCCTGAATGAAACTATGACTTTGGTCATGTTTCCTTAAGTTCATTTAGTGTCTGGCAAAATATTTAGTCACAAGTGTAAAGAAGAACTTCCTTGGGTTTCCAGAAGCATTTGGGAACATTCATTTTAACTATAAACATAAAAATTACAGGCCACTTCTTCTAAGGTATTTGAAGTCACTGCTGAGGATAAAGACCTTTAATTGCACACTATTAATGCCTTGATGAGTGAATTGTACCTCTTATAGCTTGATTAGTTTGCCTTTAAAGAAAAACCCAAGTGAATTAAATCTCTTTTTCCTTGTGAAAATGTTTCAAAGTGTAAAATAAGTTTATCTAACCTCTTCACTAGAACAGGCAAATTCTTCCATGAACTAGTCTAGACCTGGGAACTTTAAAGACCTTCTCCGTGCGCATCTTCAGACAGGATAATGCAATAGAACTTGTCTTTCATGTTATGAAACAAAAAGGACAAACTCTCTTCAAAATCCTGAGGCATTTTATATGTGTGTGTGTGTGTGTGTGTGTGTGTGTGTGTATGTGTGTGTCTGAGTGTATTCTACAGCTCCAGGATTAATATTTGCATTTTGTCTCTGAGTACTTAATGTGTGATACTTCACTTTTTCTAGCCTATCCTGACAGTAAGGATGATGCAGTGGTGGCTCTTTTATTTTAAAGGTATTTTTTGTTCTGTTGTTCCTTGAAATATTGTGTATGTGTTAATGCCATCCTACATTCTGTTTACAAGATATAGAAGAGAATTCACAACAAATGTGTCCCCCTATTAACTGCAGTGGAGCTTCATATGGTCTATATATATGTATCATGAGAGCCACAGGATGGGGGTTGGACTATTGTAGAATCATAGAATCAATCAGGCTGGAAAAGACCTCAAAGATCATCAAGTCCAACCTGTCACCCAACACCTCATGACTACTAAACCATGGGTTCAAGTGCCACGTCCAATCCCTTTTTGAACACCTCCATGGACAGCGACTCCACCACCTCCCTGGCCTGCATCAGAAATAGCGTGGCCAGCAGGAGCAGGGAAGTCATTGTGCCCCTGTACTCAGAACTGGTTAAGCCACACCTTGAGTGTCCAGTTCTGGCCCCCTCAATTTAAGAAGGACATTGAGACTCTTGAACGTGTGCAGAGAAGGGCAACAATGCTGGGGAGAGGCCTCAAGCATAAGCCGTACGAGGAGAGGCTGAGGGAGCTGGGATTGTTTAGCCTGGAGAAAAGGAGGCTCAGCGGAGACCTTACTGCTCTCTACAGCTACCTGAAGGGAGGTTGTAGCTAGGTGGGGGTTGGTCTCTTCTCCCAGGCGACCAGCACCAGAACAAGAGGACACAGTCTCAAACTAGGGGAAGTTTAGGCTGGAGGTGAGGAGAAAGTTCTTCACAAAGAGAGTTGGTAGCCATAGGAATGGGCTGCCCTTTGGAGGTCCCTTCCAACCCCGACCATTCTATGATTCTATGAAACAAATTTTCAGTACAGAGCACATCAGTATGTGAGAATACCATGATATATCTCAGATATGCCATAACATATATGATGAGGCATATCAGAACACAATGTGCCATCAGTATAGTGCTGTGTAATACAGGTGTATACATTTTTTTTTCATGTCACCTGAAAGTTTGGAAATTCTTAAACCACAGATTTCCACTTAGAGATTAAAGTTTCTTTTTCTGTGCATAATTCATTAAAAAGAAAAGATGAGGTAGTTCTAATTACTAAATTTTTTTGTAAATAAGAAATTCAGTTCTGTATGTTGGAAGAGTGAAGCTCAACAGCACCACATTAGCTAAGCACCGTGAAGAATTGCTTGCTAGATTCCCATTTCTCTTCTTATTTCACAAAAAGCAGAATCCCTGATTAAACCTGTGAAAAATACATACACATTTCACTCAGATTTAATTGGCCATTCTGCACTAGTTGCAGGCAATTTGAATGCATATTCTTCATCTCTGACACTCACAAGAAAGGAAGGAAATCCGCAACGTTTCTTTTTCTTCACCTCAGATGAACAAATACATTAGAAGAGTTTGAGTTCACTCCTTTAGCAAGATAAAGATAAAGCCAATATAATTTGGCAAGTAATTAAGTACTTCACTAATTCACTACCTCAACTGTTAAAAAAAATGGACCTTCAATGTGAACTTGAAAACTGCACATACATCAGTTCCCTCTGCAGGCTTTGTTTTGCAGCTCAAATCTAATTTAAACCCAATTTGTATCCAGATGTAATCAAACAGAAATCTAATTTCTCCCACCTCATTTCTATTAGAATCTTTCTCAATCCACTCTGTGGACTGAAAATGAAGATTTAGAGTCGGGCCTGTTTGTTTGCTTTAAGTTTGCTTGCCTATTTATTTTTCAAGGAGTTTCTTTATAAAGTGCCTACTTCAGATGGAGCTGCCTTGGTCTGTCCTGCTCTGGACTTCATCCAGTATATACATATCAAACAAAGATTGAAAGAAAATGAGACTGGTGTTTGGTTGTTGGGGTGTTTTGGGTTTTTTTTTGCATCCCTTTACACAGGATAATTTCTGTCCTATCACCAGGAGCACCCATGTGACCTCGTAGGCATCATAGATTCATTTACATGTGCCAACACTTTCCAATGTAATTCTACTCAAGTCTTGAATCAAATCTACAATGTACTTTTGGATCAAGGGAAGGGGGGGAAAGAAAAAGTAATGTCAATGTTTTGCACTATTGTTTAAGGTCTTATAGATCACTTGTTGTGAAAGCATAAGATCAATATTAAGATGGATTTAACTGGACCCTAACAAATTAAGATTTCTGAAGCAGAGTGAAAAGGCAAGTAGTAAGGTAAAGATTAAGGCAACCCAGAATATTGTATTGTTTGATTAATGCAAACACTGGAGACTAATGTTGCTCTGGTTCTGGATAGATGATCTGCACAAAGCCACGAAGGATTTAGTGTCTTTGACTCCCATCCCTTCCCAGTCTTACAGGGATTCTGTAAAGACATTTCTTTTGTTATAAACTTCATGTACTTCTCTATTCCCTGTAAATCAGGATTCCCAAGATATAGGCTGTCTTGAATTTTCTGGAGGTTTTTGCTGTAGGAGTGTCTTACTTGCATTGTTCCACTTGTGCATTTGCAGGGTAAACAGTAAGCAGTAAGAGTAACCATTGCCACAAAGAGATTGCTGTATATGCATGTCAGCCCCTCTTCCTTCTGCTCTTTTGTTAATTCTTCCCTTGTATTACTCTCATGTTGGCCATTGTTATCCAATATTTTGTGTATATTTAGAATGTATGTTACAATACTGCTTTACAAAAGGAGAACACAAAGCATCAGTAAAAACCTTACTAGATGGAATTACCAAAAGGCTCAGCTGTCTGCTTTACTGAGTACAGCCAAGGCAGATAGCTCTCCAGCAAAAGCCTAAGAACATCACGAACTAATTTAATGCCCTGAAAATTTGAGCTGATGTCTTCAAGTGATCTCCTCAGATTTTCCTCTCTTGACTACTAGAAATCTTCCTGATGTCAGTCTTGTAACTTCTGTTGATTGCTTGCTATATTCATTTGCTGATTTGATAATTTCATATATTGTTTTACTGACTCACTCTTAATTATGACCTTGATTGGACCATTGTATCATTCCATCTTTAATTAACTCTGCAAAGTTGTCACAAATTAGTTCATTAAAATGCTTGCTCAAGGAGTTGCTTCTTTACTGAAAAAAAAACAACAAAGAAATAAAATCCATTAAAAATTATAGGCATTGTATTCACTCAATCATGTTACACCTTGTGCCATGAACTCTGAAGATGAAGGCAAACCCATTTTCTGTGTTTGCAAATTGGTGCTTAAGAAATCCTTCATTTATTATCTTTGTTGCTTCTGGTGTCACAGATTAAGTTGTAAACAAGAACTCTTGGAAGTTGCAATCATCTCAGTACTCCGCTGACTGATGCAATATTGAACTGTTCAGGCACGGAATGAGCCAAAGTACTGCTTCCCAGGTAACAAAAAAAATCCAAGGAGGTGATTATAATCCACTTTTTATGCAGGTGGACATAACAAGATTATCAACCTATATATGGCCAGCAGATCGAGAGAGGTGATTCTGCAACTCTGCTCTGCTGAGGCCTCATCTGGAGTACCGTGCCCCGCTCTGGAATCCTCAGTGCAGGGAGGACACTCCTAGAGCAGGTCCAGAGGAGGGCATAAAGATGATGACAGGGCTGGAGTACCTCTTCTACGAAGACAGGCTGCAAAGGTTGGACTTGTTCAGCCTGGAGAAAACTCCAGAGACCTTACAGCTACCTTCCAGTACCTGAAGGGGGCCTTGCAAGAATACTGGGGAGGGACTGTTTACAGAGGTTTGTAGCAATAGGACAAAGGACAATGTTTTTAAACTAGAGCAGGGTAGATTTAGGTTAGACATAAGGAGGAAGTTCTTCACAATTAGGGTATTGAAATACAGAAAGAGGTTACCCAGGGAAGTGGTGGAGGTCCCATCCCTGGAGATATTGAAGGTCAGCTTTGACAGGGCTCTTAGCAAGTTGATCTAGCTGCAGATGTCCCTGCTAACTGCAGAGGGGTCAGACAAGATGACCTTCAAGGTCCCTTCCAACCTGATGCATTCTATGATGTTTATGATCCTGTTACAGACATCTGAATAACACCAATTTTCCTTTCTCAGTTCCTTCTGCTGAAGTACAACTGCTACTTCTTCTCCCACAGGTATCAGATACAGAACCAATCAGACATTTTGTGGAGAATCAGCTGTAAGATGCTAACCAGACATGAAATGCTCACAGACTGTAGCAACAGTAATGCCATTTCAAAAGATAAGACTGTTAAGAAAACACATGAACAAAGGAAAATGATTCTTTCCAGTCCATTTGGAATAAAAAATATCACTTTTTATCTCTTACTTTGTTATAAACAGGTTTTCTTTTTCACTTAAAATACAAATAAAGCATAGATAAAATTTCATTTTAATCCATACTAATCTCTGCTTTTATCCACAACAAAGTTAGCAAATGTGCAGATTAAAATGATGTTTTCTTTCCAATTTTTTTTTCCTTTCATTGAATGAGTATAATTTCTTCTAAACAAAAAGCAAGCACCTTCAGGAGAGTTATCACGAGTAGATAAACTTTTATTTCAGTAGTCTGTAAGAAAAGTAGAAAGATAAAATCCAAGTTTCTCCATATTACTGTTCCCTGTGGTATCATATTTAGACTGATTTTCCCTGCAGGCCTGTGCTATAAAAAATTGTTTTCCTTCAATGCTTTGGACTTCCTTATTTCACAGTAAGTCAAAATTTTACTGAAATTCACAGTAATCAGGAAAATAAAAATTTACCAATAAGTGAAGCTTGTGCCCTAGCACCACTAGAAAGGTGACTGTGAAAAGACACCAAGAACTTGCAGAGAAAACAAGCCTGCATCATGAGTGTTGGTGAAATTTGCTGTTGACTTGCTGGAATGTGTCCAGAGAAGGGCAACAAAGCTGGGAGGGGTTTGGAGCACAGCCCTATGAGGAGAGGCTGAGGGAGCTGGGGTGGCTCAGCCTGGAGAAGAGGAGGCTCAGAGGAGACCGTATTGCTGTCTACAACTACCTGAAGGGAGGTTGTAGCCAGGTGGGGGTTGGTCTCTTCTCCCAGGCAACCAACACCAGAACAAGAGGACACAGTCTCAAGCTGCACCAGGGGAAGTTTAGGCTGGATGTTAGGAAGAAGATCTTCACAGAAAGATTGATTGGCCATTGGAATGTGCTGCCCAGGGAGGTGGTGGAGTCACCATCACTGGAGGAGTTTAGGAAGAGACTCGATGGGGTGCTTGGTGCCATGGTTTAGTTGATTAGATGGTGTTGGGTGATGGGTTGGACTCGATGATCTCAAAGATCTCTTCCAACCTGGTTAATTCTATTCTATTCTATTCTATTCTATTCTATTCTATTCTATTCTATTCTATTCTATTCTATTCTATTCTATTCTATTCTATTCTATTCTATTCTATTCTATTCCATTCCATTCCATTCCATTCCATTCCATTCCAAAACTGAATTAAATTTCTACTCAGAATTACTTTTATGTTAAAGGCAAGATGAATAAATAAAGATACCCTTTATTCAAATTCAACCACTTTTTCATTCTTCTAAGAAATACCCTTGTCTGCATGTATTAAGCTGTAAATATTTTCCAGTGTGTTAGCACTGAGCAGACTGCTATATTTCACATTACTGTCCTGAGATCCAAGAGCTCAGGTCTTCAATGGTTTAGCAGTGCTTTTCCTTAATAGCTAGTGATTTCTCAGAGGATTTTTCTGTCTTCACCCAAGCTTCTCAGAAATTACTTTTGCCACGGATCACTTCGCAATCCGTGTAATATTAGGCATTTAACCTTCACAGAATCAGCAGAGTTTTAAAGTATTTAATTAGCAGGTTTGCTCTCTGCGAGGAGTAGTTCCTGCCAAAAGTCGAATTTAACTTTTCTCTGAAGAAAGAGAGGAGGATTTTCACAGATTTTGGACTGACATGTAGCCCAAAGTTTCAGACTGTCTCAGGATTCTCTTCCTCTTTCCTGCTAAGTGACTTCTTTCAGTGTAAAGGCAGCACATTTGATTTTAATGTCCACTTTATTTTTTCCCCTCCTATTGCCTTTATGTATCTTCCATTTTTCCCCATGAAAAAAAATCATTTAAATGTTTATAATCTATTTTATTTGAAACCTTTCAGCATAAAGCTAATACTTTCAATAGCTTTTTGAAAGCATCTTTAAAGCTGCTTTTGGTGTTTTCATGTAGCATATCATAACCCTGTCAAGGGCTTGAAGAAATGAAAATTGTTATTACACTTGATGGAATCCTTAAAAATAGAATATTTTAAGCATGATGTAAACATCCAAATTGAATATCTCTAGAAGGAAGTCTAGAAGAAAGAGTTTGATGGGGAAAAAATATCAAATTATAATGGTAATTAATAAAAAGAAGTATACTTCTTTTGCAGTACAAGCTTTACTTGTGGGAGTGAAAGGATGTCGAGGATTTCAGGCTGCCTCAAGTTACCCATCAGATTACAATGCCTCAAAATAAGGCTTGGAAGTTATCACCCATAATCTTTTGCCCACTCAAAGATGGTTTAGATGCATATAATCAAGAACCCCATAGGATTAATAACTGCACAGCATTTTACAAGCACTACAGCCCTGTTGTGCCAGCCACTACCCAAATACATGCAGATGGCCCTGACACTAGCAGCTTGCATTCTAAATAAACCATGAGGTCAAGCCTTTCCCCTTTCACTTACCCTTTACAAACAGTATTGACAATTTAGGGAATTAAGTCGACATTTATGGTATTTGAGAATATAATTGCACTATTTAACATTCACCAAAAGCAGCTGCCATTATTCCTGAGGGAAAGCCAATCATGGGTATGATTACAAAGAAGCTGTGAGAGCTGACTTAATTGAAAAAGCAGGAGGACTTCTAGGTAGCAGCAGGGTAAAAAAAAAAACCAATGTGCTAATAAAGTTTTCTTGGGATTTCACAAAGAATGAAACTGTGAAACTCAGTACACACTCCACATTATGCATTTCCAGGTTTAAATTTAGGGGGAAAATTATCTCCATGCACTTTCCAAAGAAATGTCAACAAAGATTATTTAGACTTGACAGCTTATTAAAAAAAAGGTAAAAAAATAGAAATCCAACTGTGTACAAAACCACCCAAGACATTGAACCACTAAAGACATGAAAAGTTCCTTTTCTAACCAGAGGGACCTCAAGCGACTGGACAGAAGGGCAGAGTCCAATGGGATGGCATTCAACAAGTCCAAGTGCCGAGTGCTGCACTTTGGCTACGGCAATCCCATGCAGAGCTATAGGCTGGGGTCGGAGTGGCTGGAGAGCTCCCAAACAGAGAGGGACCTGGGGGTGCTGATCGACAGCCACCTGAATATGAGCCAACAGTGTGCCCAGGTGGCCAGGAGGGCCAATAGCATCCTGGCCTGCATTAGGAATAGTGTGGCCAGCAGGAGCAGGGAGGTCATAGTGCCCCTGTACTCTGCACTGGTTAGGCTGCACCTGGAGTACTGTGTCCAGTTCTGGGCCCCTCAGTTTAAGAAGGACATCAAAACACTTGAACGTGTCCAGAGAAGGGCAACAAGGCTGGGGAGAGGCCTTGAACACAAGCCCTATGAGGAGAGGCTGAGGGAGCTGGGATTGTTTAGCCTGGAGAAGAGGAGGCTCAGGGGTGACCTCATTGCCCTCTACAACTACCTGAAAGGTGGTTGTAGCCAGGAAGGGGCTGGTCTCTTCTCCCAGGCAACCAGCACCAGAACAAGGGGACACAGTCTCAAGCTGCACCAGGGGAGGTTTAGACTCGAGGTGAGGAGGAAGTTCTTCACCAAGCGAGTCATTCGTCATTGGAACGGGTTGCCCAGGGAGGTGGTGGAGTCATCGACCCTGAAGGCGTTCAAGAGGGGATTGGACGTGGCACTTGGTGCCATGGTCTAGTCATGGGGTCTGTGTTGATGGGTTGGACTCGATGATCCTCGAGGTCCTTTCCAACCTAAGTGATACTGTGATACTGTGATAACCCCCCCAGCACTATAAAGAATCCCCTGAACAAATTTATTGGGATTCTGAGGAATATTATAAACTTCCTGACTTGAAGGAAATATATAACTGGTGTTTTTATTTGCAAATTGACTTTTGGTTCACTATGAACATAAAGAAATGTTCTTTGGCTTTGTTTTAATTTATTCAATTAAGAAATTGTAGAATGTCTGTTTGGTTCTTGTATCATTTTATTTGTGTGCTTAACACATTAAATGGAAGATGTAATGCTTCAGGTCTCCTAAATCAGACCATTTCCCTTTAAAAAGATCATAAACCTATTCCTGCTTTATCTTACTAACATGGATTTTGATTATGAATTCAACTCTCTTTTTTTTGGCTGAGTAAATTCATTTTCCCCCCATCTCTGAATCACAGAATCATAGAATGGTTTGGGTTGGAAGAGATTTTTGAAGAGCATCAAGTTCCACCCTCCCTGCAGTGTGCACAGACATCTTTCACTACACCAGGTTGCTGAAAGTCCTACACGACCTGACTTTGGACACTTCCAGGACCACCACAGTTTCTCTAGGCAATGTGTTCCAGTGTCTTAACACCCTCACAGTATAGAATTTCTTCCTATCTTTCTTCTTCCTTCTTCCTACCTTCTTTCAATACCCTCCATCTTTCTTTATTTAGAATAAACCTTTATTTAGAATAAACCAAACCAGGTTGGAAGAGACCTTCAAGATCATCGTGTCCAACCCATCAACCAATCCGACCCACCCAAACAGCTAACCCATGGCATCAAGTACCCCATCTTAAAAGTCCCCTTAGTGCACTGAAAGGTCACAATAAGTTATTCCCAGAGACTTCTCTTCTCCAGGCTATACAACCCAAACTCTCTCAGCCTTTGCTCATAGGAGAGGTGTTCCAGCCCTTTGATCATTTTCATGGCCACATTTCATATACCATTTTGTTATTTATTTATTCTTATTATTTAGCTTAAGCCCAATTTCTTCTTGTTCAGCACCAGAACAAGAGGACTCAGTCTCAAACTGCACCAGGGAACGTTTAGGATGGATGTCAGGAAGAAGTTCTTCATAGAAAGAGTGATTGGTCATTGGAATGTGCTGCCCAGGGAGCTGGTGGAGTCACCATCAGTGGAGGTGTTTAGAAAGAGACTGGATGGGGTGCTTGATGCCATGGTTTAGTTGATTAGATAGTGTTGGATGATAGGTTGGACTTGATGATGTCAAAGGTCTCTTCCAACCTGGTTAATTCCATGCTATTCTACTCCCTGTGTTTCACTGCACCTTCTTATAACCATTTTTCCTTCTAATCTCACCGAATCTGCTGTGGCCAGCAGACAGAGAGGTGATTCTGCCACTCTGCTCTGGTAAGACCTCACCTGGAGTACAGTGTTCAGCTCTGAGGTCCTCAACACAAGAAGGACATGGACCTGATTGAGTGGGTCCAGAGGAGGGTCACAAAAATGATCAGAGAGCTAGAGTGCATCTCCCACAAGGACAGGATGAGAGAGTTGAGCTTGTTCAGCCTGGAGAAGAGAAGGATCTGGGGAGAATTAATAGCATCCTGCCGGTACCTGAAGGGGGCCTACAAGAAACCTGAGGAGGAACCTTTTACAAGGGCATGTAGCAGTAGGACAAGAGGCGGTATTTTTAAGCTAGAGAAAGGTGAATTTAGATTGGCCATTAGGAAGAAGTTCTTTACTGTGAGGGTGGTGGAGCACTGGAACAGTTTGCCCAGGAAAGGGATGGAGGCCCCATCCCTGGAGACATTCAAAGTTCGGGCTTGATGGGGCTCTGAGCAACCTGATCTAGTTGTAGATTTTCCTGCTTACTGCATGGGGGCTGGCCTAGATGACCTCTGGATGTCCTTTCCAACGGTCTACCATTCTATGATCTAATTTTAGTTTGTGTTCTGAAAGAAAACCAGAACACAATACCTTTTCTTTAATTCTTCAAAGTGAGAGCTTCAGCCTTCACTCCCCCCCAATCTTTCATGGCACGGTACAAGGGCACGCTAAGCAGCCGATTTTGCAAGACAAATTATTGAATGCAAAAGGGTCAGAGAGGGCTTTGAAGAGCTTTCAGAGCACACGTGAGGAAAATGGTGACAATTCCTTTTGTAAATCAAAATTATCTACAGGCATTTCTATGGTGCTCAGCAGTACAGCATGCACTCCAAAAGGACTGATTAATCCATGCTCATGGCAATCTCATACAAATGAACCAAATGTTAGACTTTCCACTCATAAATGGGCATTTGGGACCAAGATGAACTCCCTGAATTCAGGATGCTGCTACCTTTGGTTGGGCAGCTTGAAATGTGCTGCTGGAATTCAGAATACCAGAATATACAGCATTCCACTGTAAGTTCCTGGCAGCTGAGCAGTCCACAGCTGAGGATGCTGGCAAATGCCAAAGAAAGTGGGTGACACCCACACTTGGGTTTTCATTTTGGCCAGTGTGGTTTTGCTTACAAAGAAGCAGATGTCAGCCTGGTGTCTTGCCCCACAAATGCTTCAATTTTGGGGGGCCATTTTAGCAGCTTTGGTTGCTAGCAGCTTACAGAGAGCAAACCCAAGAGATGAATATTGGATTTGAGTATGTCTTTACTCATACATTATAGCAAACAGCCTTCTCCATCCATTTTTGCCCCTTCAAATGAAGTCATATCTTTTATTACGGAACAGCAATGGCCCTAGTTCAGCAAAGATTAACATTTGCCTAGGTTTAAATTGCATAATCTAATTGAAATCAAGGGGAATATTCATTTGTTTTATGTGTTTAATCAGCTAGCTGAAGTGAAGCCTAAATTAATGAATGTGACCTGTGATTCGCCTGGCATTTGGATGCTGAATATGTAATGCCAAGCGCAGATTTGCAGGGCAGACCATAAAGGTTTTTGCTCTCATGCTAGTCCCATCTCCCCTGCTGTCATGCTGGCACCACTCAATCCACTCAGCACATCCCTGCAGTTTCTGGCTCCACAGAGAATCTCTGGTGCTGTACTGGGAGTCAAAATGGTGCCAGCACTGTGGCAGGAGAGAGGCACAGAGCAGCCAGAAGGGCTGTGGGTACTGCATCTCTGCCAGCTGCAAGCTAATTCCCCATGGAGCGGGAAGCCTGCTGTGGCTGTGGCTGAGTGGCACAGCCTGGGCTCTGGAGGAGGATGAGATGGAAGGGTATAGTACCTGCAGTGAGGCTCTAGTCACCATTGATGTCATGGCTGCCTCAGTCCTTCACATTACCAAATTGACTTCTATAGTACTGAATTTAATCTCAAAGAACTAATTTTCACCCTAGAGTACAGGACTGATTAGTACCTTGTGTACTGTTTCCTGCAGGGCAGCACAAATCAGCTGGAGCTGGAAGGTTTGCAAGCATCAAATAGCGACCATAAAAGTAATTTGAAGCACTCAAGTGACATTCAGGACTTTTCACTCTACATTATTTCGGGTTTACCCTGCATCTCTATTGTACTTTCAGCTTGACACTCATCCAAAAAAAGTCCCTTAGAGCCCAGAGAAGGACTCACATATATAGGCATCAGTCAAACAATTAAATAACATTAGAACCAATAAAATCAGAGTTCTTATCTTATTCTTGGCACATTTTGCTGTGTGCCAAGAGGAAGGAAAACATTCTGTCAGGAAGTTACTAGACAGCAGATTTTCAAATACAGTGATCTAAAGAGGCAGGTGGGCATTTAGTGGAAGATAGACAAGTACTGCTTCTGAAATCCCTATCCACACATACCTTAAAAAAAATCTGTCTCTGTCCATTGAAAATTTCTGCCACATTCCTTAATCCAGTAACAGAAGGATATGAAAGTCAGGATGCTGAGACCAATTTTGCTGGTGGCAAAAGTCTAAGTTTAAGGCGTATGAAAATGGTGCCTGTGCTGGCAGGTTTTGGCCACCTAACTGAGTATGAAAAGCAAGATAACATTTAAATTGCTATCAGCAGAACTGGTGTATTCTTCTCTTGAAATCTGCTATTGAATATGAAATGCCTTTGAAACCTGTTTTAATGCTTAGATGCAACAGATAGCTTGAAAAAAAGAGATGAGTTCTGGGAGGATTTTATGAGAGGCTGATTTTCTTTAAACTTGTAGCTACTTTAGCATTAAAATGATTTCTAGTATTATACACTGTAATGTAGTTTTCCCACAGCACAACCTCTGGATTCTTTCTATTTTGCTTTGATTTGGGGGTTTGTTGTGTTGGTTGTTTTAGTTTTGGTTTATTTTTTTTTTTTTCTTATCAGTGGAGGAATGTGGAGAACAAATTCAAGCCCTCAGCGCAATCTTGACTGAAACAGTTCCCCTATTACTTCCCCTCTACTTTCTCCTCATCTGTATTCCTGAGGTATAGGCTGCTTTTGCTGAATTCTTGTTGACTCATCACTCTATTAACGGTATTGCCTCCTTTTTCAGTCTCTATCTACCCATTATATAGAAAGGATATCAGCAACCTTTCCTAAAGACACATATTTAGTAAATAACCTGTCCTTTCCTGCCTTATTGAAGCTGGTGGTTTCTGTACAACCATTCATTTTGCTTCTTCAGACTCAATGAGCACTAAAAGCACTGCTGGGCTAGAACTCTTGGTCTTATACAGAGGTCAACCAACTCCTAGGAGCCTTTTGCTGCTGCAGAGCACAGGGGCACTGAAGGTGCTGTAAATAGTTGTGCTGTGCTCTCTAAGAGTTCACAATAGAATACACTCAGCCTCCTTTTGTGATTGTAATGCATACTGCAAACATCATTTATGAGTTATAGAAACTAATTAGAGTATCTCTGTGGGAAACTGGGAGAGGGTAAATACTGAGGAAAAAAATGGTTAAAAGAGGGCTGCAAAGAAAGCAGTTGATGAAAAACCAAATAAGGTTAGAAAATGTGTATAAAGTGAGTATGTTAAAAACAAATTGTGATGTTAATTTTTCCTCTTTATCTTTTTTCTTAGCAGCTTTTTGGATGGCAGCAGTTTTGGTTTGGCTGGGGAACCATAGAGACAGGGAGTATTTAGAATTGGCTAGGATACTTCTTTTAATTCTTGGACACCTCCTAATAGGTTAAAAAAACCCAAACCAAACACACAGATTTCTCAAGGTTAAAGTGAAAGAGAAGGAAAAAAAAGCTCAACAAGACATAGCTTTCTGGCTGTGAAAATCAAAACAAAACAACTTGTGGTCATAGGAAAACTTTAGCTGCCAAGGCTGGGGAGAGGCTTTGAGCACAAGCCCTATGAGGAGAGGCTGAGGGAGCTGGGATTGTTTAGCCTGGAGAAGAGGAGACTCAGGGGTGACCTCATTGCCCTCTACAACTACCTGAAAGGTGGTTGTAGCCAGGAAGGGGTTGGCCTCTTCTCCCAGGCAACCAGCACCAGAACAAGAGGACACAGTCTCAAGTTGCGCCAGGGGAGGTTTAGACTCGAGGTGAGGAGAAAGTTCTTCACTGAGAGAGTCATTTGTCATTGGGATGTGCTGCCAAGGGAGGTGGTGGAGTCACCGTCCCTGGAGGTGTTCAAGAGGAGATTGGACGTGGCACTTGGTGCCATGGCCTAGTCATGAGGTCTGTGGTGACAGGTTGGACTTGAGGATCCTTGAGGTCTCTTCCAACCTTAGTTATACTGTGATACTGTGATTTATTCTTCACCTGCCTGTTCAACGAAAGAGCACGTTTCCCTGGAGGTGATTTGACAACCAAAAGACAACTTTACCACTGTAAAACTTTACCTGAGCACTGGTCTGAATTTTACAAATTGCTATACAAACTTTTTTAATGGACAATAAAATTAACCTGGGGATTAGTTGGACTGCTCCAAGAAATATAGTTGAGTTGAATTGTTAGACCTGCTCTTACTCTTTGTTTCCACTCCAGTTGGCTCTTGGGAATGGCAGAGTAGGCTGTGGGAGGTGGGTGGTGTTGGTACAAAGAAGCTGGCTCCAGAAACCCAGATGCTTTGCTCCAAAGATACCCATAAGGTAACCAAAGATGTCAATAAGGCAGTCAGATGGCAAGCTAATGGAGCACTTAGTAGAGCCTGGAAGGGGGAATTCTGAGCCCGTTGCCATGGTACTCGTCACATTGTCTAGACTTCTACACATGGGAGTAATACCCTCAGAATGGCTTATAGCCATTGTCCCTTGCTGGAAATTGACACAGACACATTGTCAGAGCTAGATCCTTGATGTGCAAGCAGAGTTACAGGCAGAAGAGCGGCAGGTTCTTCCGGGGAGGTACTGCTACACAGATTTCAGGAAGAGAGTTGGGAGACTGACAAAGTCTCTTTGCTCAGCTTCAGACAGATGTTATTTGGCATGGCTGTTCTGGGGCTTTTGATTCCTTTCAGCTCTTCAAGTGACCTGTGATTGCTCAATACCAAAAGCAGGTAATGTGCTGCAGCTTGTCCATACACATTTGGCCAACTGGGTCAGAAGAGGCAGATGTACTTCAAGAAAATGTTATAGAAAATATAGCAGACAAGCTAAGCAAAGAAGACAGTGGTGACAGAATTTGCCTTTCCTAACCAGGCTAAAGTCCAACTGTTGTTCCTGGCAGCAACAACCCAAACTCAATCAAACCCAGGTGCAGAATCAGCCATCTTGGAGGAGAAGTGTGTTTACATCTGCCCTTTTCTGACTCTAGGGCTCTGCTCAGAGGGGAGAACATGCTGTTGGGAGATAAATTTCCCTCCTTCTAATTATAGGCTTTGCCATCTTCTGCCCACTTCAAGTGTAAATCGCCTAATCATAAACAATTCCTCTTCAAAGCTTGACACAGATTGGATGCAATTCCCTGACAACGCCAATCTGTTCACAGTATTGCATGCAAAGGCCAGAATAACATTAAAGATCTCCCAGCCTGCTGAAGGAGAGAGCAGGGAAGAAAGAACATTAAAAACACAACAGTAAAACACAAAAGCCATTACTCTTGCCACCTCCTAGCAAAGAAAGAGCTAGTAACACTGGACTAGTAAACTTCAACAATTAGACACAACAAAAGATGACAGCAAAACCTTTCTTTTCTGTTGGTAAAAAACAATAAATCAGCTTTGTAAAGCACAGTTTCTCTTCTAGTAATTAGTAAAGCAAGTAGAAGGCAGATGGAGACTGCTGGTAATGATTTATTTACATCAGGAAGCCTCAATTATTCAGAATGACCAAGTCATTCTCACTACTAAACTGTACAAGTTGAAGATCACATTACTGCCATATTTGCCTGGTTCTTCCCTCCTCTCTCTTCATGTTCCTCTGTGGTAACTGATGCTAAATTAGTTGTTTTGATCTTGTCAGAGAGTTGCCTGTTCAAGTAATGTACTACCCATGAACTAGCCTGCAGAACTGGAATAGGGAGACATTGCTGACAGTACATTTTCCTAGATGTTAGGATAATGGTGTGCTACCTGCACATGGTTTGCACAGCAGTGCATCAATCCTATCATTGCTTTTTTTGGGGGGGGGTGAAATATCAAAATACCAATAGGAAGAACAACAATAATAATAAAGTGGCATTATTGGGAGTGTTTTTGAAGTGGTGGTTGATATCAAGATCACCATCTAATTTTATGTTGATGTATCTCCACTGAATGAAATAGCATTCTTCTTGATTTATGCCAGTAGAGGGGGAGAACAAAATGAGGCTTTAAATTTCATACCTGTCTTGGACTCCTGGCAAGAAGGGCTGGAAATGATCATCATATTTTAGCGCTGCCAAATTGCAAAGCCTAGGAGTAATAATACTCCAAAATGATCAAACTGTATCTCATAACTCAGCTTTGAAGAGTTTTCTGTGGCTTGACAGTAAATAAGCATAAGGAGTTATTTATTTATCTATTTAGTGGACTGATCAGTCAAGAAGAAGTTGGGAAAAACGTCTCCCATTGTTTTAGATTGCAGAGAATGTGCTGTTATAGCTAATTATGGCACAAAGTGGACCAAAAATATTTGGTGCTAAACTATTTCCTCTGTTCTCTGCTTGTGATAAATTGACAGGCAATGGGGGGAGGTGGAATAGCAACATTCAAAATTTATGAAGTACAAGAAACAGAAGAGAAATATGATAGCCTACTAAATCAGCCCACAGTTAGAGCAGGTGGTTCTGTGGTTGCTATACACTTGGGGGAAACTCTTTGGCTTTACTAATTGACACTGGGAGGTCAATTAAATCCTCTATCCAAAGGACCTGAAATATTTATATCTTGATATGTAAACACTGCAGCAGTTTATATATACATAAAGTAACAAAGAAAAGGTCCTTTTTAGTTATCACAATATGCACATCACAATATGTACACATGTGTGTACATGCCATGTGCACTTCTGCATGGGTGACCTCAAATTGGAGAAACCAAACCAAACCAAACCAAACCAAACAAAACCAAACAAAACCAAACCTATTTCTAACATTGACATTATTATCTGATAGAGAAAATATCATCTCATGAAAAAGTGATTTTAAAAAGAGAGCCTGAACAAACCACATTCAATTCTCTTTAAAGTAAAATGATTTATTCCCCTACCTGCCAGTGGGAGAATTTGCTTCTAATATCACAAAAGGTTTGCATGGAAATATTTTTTGTCATCATTGTAAGAGTACTAAGCTGGTAGAGTAAGAGATACTCCATTTTTTTTGCAGCACCATCTGGTTTGGGTCTGATTATTTAGCTGATCTGTGGAAGTGCTTTCTGAATGATCATTGTTTGAGCTTGCACTGTCGGATGTCATCCAAAGGTCCAGCATAGGCAGATGGGGCTGCAATGTAAAACAGAGCTGCTGCACTAAACCACACCTTCTCTTCTTGCCTTCAAACACCCTTCCCCCCTTACATTATGGGATCCATTACTGGATGTGCTGGATTTGATTTCCTTCATTTCATTTACAGTACAAACATTACAAGGGAGCTCAAAAAGACAGTGATGATCTAAGTCACTTTGGAGACCCATGTAACATTCATTAATTTACACCATCTAAGGGAGAGGAAAGAGAGCCATGATTTTTTTTCCTTCTCCAGTGCTATACAGTTCAGAAGGAATACATACATCACACAACTATTTCCTTAAGACGTGCATCCTGCCTGATGAAAAGGTGTGAATAGAATGTGAAAATGTGTTCTCTTTGGAGGAGGGAGGATGAAGTGCAATCGGCCACTAGAAGCTTTTGGTGCAAAGAAAGGTGAGAGATTGCTGTGCAAAGTGCTTTATAATTGCCATTCAGAGCTACAAATTAGACTGATATCTAAATTATTGGAAACACCTATATTTTTCTTTTTCACTTTTAACATGGACGTGGGATTTCAACATAGGAATCAAATAGGTGCTCAGCAGGAGCTAGCGACAAGTAATTACACAGATAAGCATCTGCAAATCTGAGGACTGGATGGGGGAGGACACAAGCCTGGATTCAGCTTGCCTACACAGTGCATTTAGCATGGCTGAAATGAGAGGATTGGAGTTTAGGCTCTCTTAAGAGGTGAAGCAATCTCAGTAAGAAAGATGGAAGGTGTTGGTATTAAGTATCTTTGACTTCCACGCCTAAAACAAATAACCAGCATCTACCTGTCCTGGGTTCTGCTAGTTCTTCCCATCTCACTGGAGAAGGAGTGGGGAGAAGAAAGTGAGTGGCCACATGGGCTCAGTTGCTGTCTGGGTCACCTGAAGCGAGGTTGTAGCCAGCTGGGGTGTGGTCTCTTCTCCCAGGCAACCAGCACCAGAAAAAGAGGACACTGTCTCAAGCTGCACCAGGGGAAGTTTAGGCTTGAGGTGAGGAGAAAGTTCTTCACAGAAAGAGTTGTTAGCCATTGGAATGTGCTGCCCAGGGAGGTGGTGGAGTCACCATCCCTGGAGGTGTTCAAAAAGGGATTGGACGTGGCACTTGAAGTCATGGTTTAGTAGTCATGAGCTCTTGGGTGACAGGTTGGACTTGATTTCTGAGGTCTTTTCCAACCTTATTGATTCTATGATTCTATGATTCTACTTGAAGCCGTGGTTTAGTAGTCATGAGGTATTGGGCAACAGGTTGGACTTGATGATCTCTGAGGTATTTTCCAACCTTATTGATTCTATGATTCTATGACACTTTTAAAAGTCAGGTGAGAGAACAGGTATCTTGAACAGCCAGCTCAGCTTTCCTATTTGGAATCTACTTTGGGATGAATGGAATTACCTATTTTTGTACTACAGATGATGTAGAGAACTCAGACAACTAGATCAGGTGTGGGTATGTGACTCTATGATTCTATGTACATCATAAATGCTAACTTCCAATCAAAGGAACCCCATCCTATGTCCCATTCCAGCAGAGTGGCATCCTGATTTTGGGAAAGTGATGAAACATCCTTTTAAAGTGCTTGTCTCCCTCCATTGACTGGAAAGGGAATTTCAGTATCTAAATTACATTACACTCCTATCTTAGCACATAAGAAGCTGCAGGAAGTAAGGACAAAGAGATTAATTGAGAAAGCATAGAGGAAAAAATTATTTGCAGACAGTTGCAATATAGGTGTTTAAAATTAAAGACATAATTAACGTGATGGCTTGAAGAGACAAGGCAGCTGGTGATCCGAGCATAGTGATTTGGCAGCTAGACTATATAGCAAACAGCACTAAAGAAGCTCCTTTCAATATCTCTACAAGTATTTATTTAAAATAGAAGGCTTCCTCTTCTTTCAGAGCAGTGGTTTAAAATTCCTTCCATTTTTAGCTGCATTTCATAGACTGCATTTTCTCAGAAAGTATGCTTGGATTTGGATCTTGCAGTAGAACTCAGTCCTGGAGCTGTGACAGGACATTAAATGCAATATCAAAGCCAAAACAAAACAAAATAAAACAAACCAAAACAAAGAAGTAGTGCTTACTTACAGAAAAGAATTCTGCCAGAGAAGGAGCATAAACAGAGGCAGCCTAAACATGCAGTGAGCAGGTCTATACTACACTGAACTGCAGAGAGAGAATCATAGAGTTGTTTCTATTGGGAAAAACCTCCAAGATCATCAAATCCAACCATTCTCTAACTCTTTCAGGTCTGGTGGTAAGGCATATCCCTCAGCACTACAGCCTTCTGTCTTTAAAAGACCTCCAGGGAGGGGTTTCAACTAGCTCCCTGGGGATCCTGTTTCAGATCCTGGTGCTTGCACACATACAGTGACATGCAGAGTCTAACTTGCTTCTGGATTTGAGATAACTGTGTTTGCTAAGTTAATAACCACATTTGTCTCCACAGGACTTATCACTCCAGGGTGATCCTTGGCCTAGTGTGCCTGTACTATACCAAGGCTCAAACAGCATTAGCTTGGTGGTATCTCTGTTTCTTGCCACATTATTTGCTTCATTAAATAGATATTACACCCCACTCATTGTGATTCCTCCATCTGGTATGCATCACAAAGCTTACAGACCAGTTTTTAATCCAGTTGCAAGATACATGTTCTGATTGGAGACCTTGAACATGTTCCAAAAGCACTCCGGCATTACTCTGAATAACAGCAGAGACAGTATGCATCTAGGAGAATGCAGGGTCTCAGGCAGGTGAATTCTGTTCACAGCCCCGAATTGCATGCTGTGGGTCTACAGAACTTAGCTTTTAGTCACCTTTGGGGCAGAAACACTTACAAACACTTCCAAATTAATGCAAGCAATCCCAGGAGTCTCAGTAAAATATATCAAAAGAGAAAAAGCACAAAGTCAGGAATAACAAAGAGGAAAAGAAACAGCATGAAAGGATAAAGATGAGAACAAGTAAACAGTTGCTCTAAGGAAGGGGTAGAGAACAAAAGCAGACATTGAACTTCATTTTAAGACTGCAAGACAGGACTTGAGGTTACATTTCAGAAACCAATGAGAAGCAGAGAAAGAAGCACATCTTTAAGAGGAAACATGTTTTACTAGATAGATAGATAATGAATTAGAACTATCTTACTGTTGTGCGGCTTGCACAGCACACACTGTTTACTCAGACACACATCCCTGGAACTGGCTGTCAGTGTCTGGATGCCTCAATGGTAAGGCACTGAGGAAAAGGTCTTCTCTAAAGGTAGCTTTGGCCCTTCTCTGTGAATGAAATCCTGTACAAGGATATTAATATTTAAAAATCATGATAATGATCAATAATTTTGATTCTCTTGTACCCTTGTTTTGAAAGGGAATAGTGAGGTAGCCAGAGGACAACAAGCCTTTGTAATCAGCAAGAGTTCAAAGAAAGCAGTTGCAAATCTGTGTATTCATGTACTGTGTCATTTGTGAAGGTGAAAAAGTCTCTCCCATGTTAACTGAGCTCAGCCTCTAAAAAGGATCTGAAAGCATAAGTCATTTTAATTCAACTTCAAGTTTTATATCATACTATTATCCTAATAAAATGGATTTTTATATGTCTGTATAAACTCCGTCTTGAATTTGAGTTTTAAGAGAGTCTGCCACTGCCCCTTATCTTTTGTAGAGTTATGTAATATATTATAGCCTGGGAGAAGTGTTGAGAACACTTCAGCTGAAGGACATGCTGATGATTTATGGAGCTGAAAGTCCATACACCCTAAATTACGTTTTAGAGCTGCAGTGTAATTTTTATCATGTAACAAGGAAATTCATTTACAAAGCCTACCCCGCAGCTTTGAAAGTCACTGTAAAGATTAAGTTCTGTTTGGCAGAAGGTGGGAGATTTAATTTTAATGTTTTGTTTTTTTTTTTTTCTGTAAGGAAAAATATCAGATTATCAACTACCTCAAGGAATGCTAAGCACCTTATTGGAAGTGCTGCTTTTGTTTTTCATGGGTTTCACAAAGTATTTGTCATGCATCTATCAGGGTTTCTTAAACCATTGTAATTATCTTAGTGATAAACCAGTAAGTTAGTTATATATAACTGGGGGGAAAAGCAAGGACAACCTTCTACAAGCAAGGGAACTGGAGGGGCTGGGTTCCAGCAAAAGAGACTCTGAGGAGTAAAGGAGTGTTGGGGATCATTTTGAGCAAGAGGGGACATGGGTCCCAGGAACACCTGTGCAATTCAGGCCTTGAAGAATACTCTGTTGATAATATAGCCGTGGAGTAGGAGATGTGGGAAAGTGTTGATTGCCTGGTATGCTGAAGTCCAGCTGCCCCTGAGAAGGGAGGCAAGCAAGATAAGGAGGAGGCGAGATATGGGAAAAAGAGCAATTAGACTGAGCAGAAGAAATTCCACAGAGTTGTGAAAACAATGATGTAACCTTTTAGAGAGAAACCAATAGTGTGTGTTAAATCAGAATAGAATTAACTATGCATAAGTTAAGACTATAAATAATGAAGTGTGGAACAATAAAGTTGGATGATTACTATCACTCATATTGAGTGCTGTTGTCCCTGTCTCCGTTCTCGTCAAAGGAGGATCTATACTTTCTTGTTGTCTCAGGGCTTTGACTGAAGGGGCAAAGAATTCAGAAAGGAAGAGCTAAAGAGGGCAGGAAGGGATGGTTGCAGATGTAAGAAGAGAGCAAAGAAAACCTTAGAGTTTTCACTAGGCCAAAATATCTTCTCAAGCAGAATGCATTCCAAGACTGAGAAACCTACTTACTCTGTGTTTCTGCTTTGCCTTATAACCAGTAGAATGCCCATTGATGCAGGCAATGGAGACTAAATACCAATTCAGCTGAGTAGGAAGGTCTCAGGGTAACTTTAATCAGTCTCTTTCATCTTCTGCAAAGATTAGGGACTTAGTTCAAATTGCCATACACTCTACGAGATATCTTAACATAGCCAGTATTCCACATCTAACACCAAGCCCATAATATACCCCAAGACCCTGTTTCCACATTTGATTTAGCTTGGGTATAGACAAAAATTATCTCTGTCTCACGTTAAACTCAAATATAAATACTAGTAGAAAGAAATGTGAACTTCTTTGTTGGACTGGGCTGTGCTGGAGAAGGTGACACAAATGGAGAGAATATTTCCTCTGAATTATCCTAGAAGGATTATGTTATAAGGCATGGATGTTTTAGGCCTGCAGGAAGAAGGAGACAAAATATGAGGTGATCTAGAATCTACTCTTCTTCATTTTAGGAGAAAAATAGTCTGCAGAGCCAGGAAATAACTATGCACTTGCTAACTATAAAATTGCAAGAGTCAATCAAAGAGACACTGAAAGTGCAGGTTCCCATGAAGGCCTGAAAGTGTAGCACATTTCTATTAAACACACACTGTTAAATAAATTTGCTTTGGCTCTACTTGCAGCATGTGTTTGTTTGCATCCTGCAGATATCTGGGAGCAGAACTGCACTTGTTTGTTGTTTGCAGAAAGCGAATTTAAAAGTTCCATTAGTATTCAGGAGAAACAAATGACACATTCCAACATGTGATTAGAAACTACTGGTCTCCTCTCTTAAAGCCCTTCATTATAAAGCCATCCTATCTCCCATCTTTTATTTGCCACTGAGTCACCAAGTTGAATGTGCCAAGAAATGCCAGCCTGCATCACCCATCAAGCCAATTTTCCTTCCAATATCTGTGTGCTCTCTTCCGTGATAGAACTGATATATCGGAGCAACTCCTTCTAAGACTCTGCTGTGTCACTGCATTAATCACCTTCAGATGTCAGGCTGAAAATCTTCTCTCCTATAAGGTCTATAAACAGAGCAAGTAACTGGTATATTCTGACTATACTTGTGTGACTCAAATAAATTTATCATTTTGCCTCATATTTCCCTTATTTCCTCAGCTTTTTGGCTCACATTGCAAACTCTAACTCTTGATGGCTGGGAACCTTTACAATTAATTTCAAGACAATAAATATTTGTAAAGAACCAAATATGTCACAGGATGTCATTGCTGTCCAACAACAAATGATTAAAAATCTTTTGAGCTCCTGAACAAGGAAGAAATTCTTTACCATGAGGGTGGTGAGACCCTGGAACAGGTTGCCCAGGGAGGTGGTAGAAGCCTCATCCCTGGAGGCTTTGAAGGCCAGGCTGGATGTGGCTCTGCGCAACCCGATCTAGTGTGAGAGGCTGGTGCCCATGGCAGGGGATTTGGAACTAGATGATCTTTGAGGTCCCTTCCAACCCTAACAATTCTATGATTCTAATAAGGGAACTTTCACCTTTCACTTTTCCAGGGAAAACAAATGCTATTAAAAATTCTGTTAAAGAAAGAGAGGAAGCAGTTAGAGCTTTTGAGTTTTCATTCTCCCTCATTGTTTAGCTGTGGGATTTACAAAGGAAGGTTCACTCCTCTTTTAAGACATGTTAAAACAGCACTAGTTTACTTCTTTAGCAACAAAAGAATGGTCATGGTGGGGAGGAGATGTTGCCATTCAGTATTCAGGTTTTACTGATGGTGAATTCAAACAAAATTCATACCAAAAAGTCTGGGAGACGTACTGAATATACTAGATCATAATGTGAATAAAGGTTAATAAGGAAATTCTGTTATCTAGAAAAGCAAATAGAAATACAATCCAACCTTCCAGACAACAGCCAATACAACTTGCTTTGGAGAAGCCCCATCATTGTGCTCCAGCTTCGTTCACCAAACTCTAATAAATCTGAAAAATGAGGTGGACAATCTGGAACTGAAAGGGAACAAGAAGAAAAACCTTCAAGTCTGAAACTGTGTTAGTTACACTGAAAGAAATGCCCTACCTGAAAAAAGGAACATGCTAGAGAAGGGTATATTTAGACTGGACATTAGGAAGAAGATCTTCACTAAGGGAATGGTGGAACACTAGAACAGGTTGCCCAGGGAGGTAGTGGAAGTCACATCCCTGGAGACATTAAAGGCCTGTCTTGAGGGAGCTCTGGGCAGACTGATCTAGTTGCAGCTGTCCCTGCTTATTGCAGGAGGATTTGGACTAGATGACCTCTAGGGGTCCCTTCCAACCCAGTGTGTTCTATGATATTTCTTTTCTATGGTACTTGCATTTTCCTTAGTAGGACAGACTTAAAGCAACACAAAGCAGAGTATAACCTGCTCAGAAATTACCCTGGTGTTAGCGAGCTCCTGTGATGTCTTCTGTCTTGCAGGGAGCAAACTGAGGAATAAATGACTTTGGAGAAAACAAGGCAAATGGATTTTCTGCCGTGATCCACACTATTAGGAAGAGGACTGTCTTTGATTTTAGCTGCTGTTTAAAACCCCTCAGAAAATCCTATCAAGTGCTCTGGAGATCTAGAAAGTGCAATCAAAGAGTTAATTTTTTTGGGTTTCTTTTATTTTTTTTTTCCCATGGCAGTGCTTGTATTTTATCAAGTAATTTACATAATGTAGGGTAGTCAATGAGATTTGGAAATACAGTTCAAGTCACAGAAGTCCAGCTTGTTGATTTATGGAGCAGAAAGGACATAAACTCCAGGCAGATTTCCACACACCCCACCCCCACCCCCATTTTAATAGCAGAACCAGAAATTTCAATCACTTTAGGCCTGTCCTGTGGCTTTGAAAGTCATTGCAAAGATGAAGCCCTGTTCAACAGAAGGTAGGGAGGGAACTTGATTTGAATTTGGGACAAAAATCAGATTACTAATCATCTTGGAAAAAAAATATGGATGTGTTGAACACATGGAGACAAAGCACAGAAGAGCCTGCAGTCAAGTTAGGGGAGTTTTTATGTGTCTATTAACAGCAAATTAGGATCTTCTCAGTATTCTTACCAGAATTTTTACTTTTTATTCTCAATGTCTTCTTCATTTGAAATGTGCATGGCACAATTTTCAAAAGGACTCTTTTGTTGAGAACTAGTTATGAGAACTAAAAGCTCTCATAACAGCTTTTGATGCAATAATTTTGAGTATTAACCAGAGAACTGCATGTAGTTTGAATAGGAGAGGTGGGAATCTCCTGGTAACTTAGTTCTAGGACTGGTTCTGAAACTCTATTAACCAGAGAACTTCATGTAGTTTGAATAAGAGAGGGTGGGAATCTCCTGGACAGCAAAATAAGGTAGCTTAGTTCTAGGACTGGATCTGAAACTCTATCAACCAGAGAACTGCATGTAGTTTGAATAGGAGAGGTGGGAATCTCCTGGTAACTTAGTTCTAGGACTGGTTCTGAAACTCTACTAACCAGGGAACTGCATCTAGTTTGAATAGGAGAGGTGAGAATCTCCTGGTAACTTAGTTCTAGGACTGGTTCTGAAACTCTACTAACCAGAGAACTTCATGTAGTTTGAATAAGAGAGGGTGGGAATCTCCTGGACAGCAAAATAAGGTAACTTGGTTCTAGGACTGGATCTGAAATTCTACTACCAGAGAACTTCATGTAGTTTGAATAGGAGAGGGTGGGAATCTCCTGGCCAGCAAAATAAGGTAGCTTAGTTCTAGGACTGGATTTGAAACTCTACTGCTACAGTTCTTCCTATAACGGAGATTTTGGGAGAAGCTCGTAGGAGCTGCTGTAATATTAATATGAATAATGATTGTTACCAATTATGAATTGTCAGGACTAGTTAAAGGGACAACATGTCAGGCTGGCAGCTGAAATCACTGCTTTGGCTACTTGTTTAGAGTATGGATCAATCAGTTTACAGGTTGGGTTGAAATCACAGAATCACCAAAGTTTGAAGAGACCTTTAAGATCATCAAGTCCAACCTGCCCACAGACCTCATGACTAAACCACGGCACCAAGTGCCACATCCAATCCCCACTTGAACACCTCCAGGGATGGTGACTCAACCACCTCCCTGGGCAGCACATTCCAATGGCTAACAAATCTGTGAAGAACTTTCTCCTCACCTCCAGCCTAAACCTCCCCTGGTGCAGCTTGAGACTGTGTCCTCTTGTTCTGGTACTGGTTGCCTGGGAGAAGAGACCAACACCTTCCTGGCTACAACCTCCCTTCAGGTAGTTGTAGAGAGCAATGAGGTCTCCCCTGAACCTCCTCTTCTCTAGGCTAAACAACCCCAGCTCCCTCAGCCTCTCCTCGTAGAAGGTTAAGTAAAATGGGAAATCTGAACTGCATGCCATAATTCCAATTAAAAAATGAGAAGTTCTTAATTTTCTCTCCTGTCATGTTGTTTGGTTGGGGGTTTTTGTTTATTTGTTAGTTGTAATTTTCTCTTTAATATGAATATTTCTAGTTTATAGATCAGTGCATTTCTATTTCACAGCAAGTTAACCTTTCCTGTGTCCTCTCTGATTTTTATTCAGCATGCCAAACCATGCTGCAGGGTGTCCATCACTTCTTCCCTACACGTACATATGTAGCTGTAGGATGCAAAACATCATCATCAGGGCATTATATCTTCATCTCTATTTTTTTCTGTTGTTGTTCAAATTAGTCGATGCAGTGTGCGATGCGCAGGGTGTAAACAACGGCAGACTTAGAAGTCCTTAGTCTCTAATTACACTATGTGAGGTTGTATATGAATAAAACATAACAGAATGTTGACATAATTTGCTGTAGACATTAATTGCTGTCTCAACTGGGTGTTCAATGCTGCAGCTTTTGAGGAGTTAATTAATTAAAGCAAGCTAGATCACACTGCTCAGACACTACTGAATTTAGATTACTCCATGTGTGACTTGATCTTATCCAGCAATGCTATTACAAATCCTCTGTTGGAACTGAGAAATAATCTTCAAAGTCATTAATTTCTCACAACTTGCAAAGTGTAAACCATTTGCAAAGTGGGTATAATAGTCAAGGTTGAGCACAAACTTTTTCCAGGGGTTTCAGGGAGGGTGGCAGGCCAAACTGTGAGACTCCAAAGTGTTTGATAATTTTTCAGCATCTCTCTCAAATCTAGCATCAGCCTGATTATGTTTTTCCTTAGGAAGGTGGAATAGAAATAGCAGAAAAATCAGCTGAAGAATTGGACATTCCTAGGGGAGCAGGCATGATCTTTTAAGCTGTGGGTTTTGCCCTCATGTTTTAGTGGAAAAGATATCATCTAAATATAACAGGCAGATCTTCTCTTTGATCTTACCTTTCTTGTATGAATGATGTGGAACTCAGACTTCCAAGAATGATGTAATTGTCCAGGGACCACCCCTCCACACTCTGTCTGCTTGGACCATTGGCCATAGCAAGAAGGTATCACAGTATCACAGTATAACTAAGGTTGGAAATGACCTCGAGGATCATCGAGTCCAACCTATCAACACAGACCCCATGACTAGACCATGGCACCAAGTGCCACGTCCAATCCCCTCTTGAACGCCTCCAGGGATGGTGACTCAACCACCTCCCTGGGCAGCCCGTTCCAATGACAAATGACTTGCTCGGTGAAGAACTTCCTCCTCACCTCGAGTCTAAACCTCCCCTGGTGCAGCTTGAGACTGTGTCCCCTTGTTCTGGTGCTGGTTGCCTGGGAGAAGAGACCAACCCCTTCCCGGCCACAGCCACCTTTCAGGTAGTTGTAGGTGTGGATGAAGAGAGAACTGAACTGAACTGAAAGCAGTTGCATAGGGGTCAAGGTTTGAGGCTACTGCTTTAGCCTAGTGTCTTAGTCCAGGAAACAAACTTTGGCTAATCCATCATGTGTTTGCAGCACATTTGAAGTTTCTATATTCTCTGGTTTATGACACACCATTTACAAACAGTAAGTCCATGGTGGGAACGCTGCACTTGTGTGCATGTGAAAGGAGATTGCTTGAACAAGGAGGCTGCACTCAGGTGTGAGCAGACAACTCACATGGTAGGGCAGAAGCTAAACAGAACTTTGTATTGACTTAAGTTGGCATGATAACAGTATTAGAAAGTGGTACTGGTATTATTTTTTTCTAATTTTTCTTAATTGAGAGTTCTTAGTTGAGGTAACTGGGGAAAGCAAGGCTTGCAGTAGGGAACGACTGCATCTCTAGCGCTTGAGGGTTTGGGCTGAGGAGTGCTGCGTGCTCACACAGAAATGCACACTCACACACCAGAACCCACCACCAAAGGCTTCACTGGCAATCTGCACATCAACAACAGGAGACCTGGGGTACATCTGTACAGTTAGATCTAATCTCAGCACATTGCTGGCATGACAGCATATCGAAAATAATCCAGCTGGCATGCACCGAGGAGCCAGATATTGCCTTGCTATTCATCACTGAAATATGATAGTGTTCAACAAAATAATAACAATAACATTTTGTATCTGCAGCCTATGAAGTATTGCAGGAAAAGCCTATTGTGAGCGAGGCAGAGGAATAAACCATAATGTATATTGTAACTCAGGAGGAGACAGATTACAGGAAGATAATACTACACAAGTAACTAATGGGTTTTCTATTATGATAATGCAGCAACTTCAGCAGAAGAATAATTAGAGATAGATAAGCACAAAGAAGCCTGTAGAGCAAATAAATTGATGTTTTAAACAAATATTTTGCTGTGTGTGTCAGATTTTCATTCAGAAGCCAATAGACAAAGAAATGAGCAGTTACTAGAAGTGAAGCATTTTAGGGCTCAGTAACTATTCATCCTGCGTAACAAAACCTGTAAATAAAGTCAGCTCTTTTAAAATAGGGATTTTTTCCCTCTATGTTCACTTAGTCAATTTATTTATTTTTTTTTTAAGCCCAAACAACAGTTCTTTTGTGAAGATAATATTCTTTAAAATGATGATAGATTAACTCTGAGATTTCTGGCTTTTACTGAATTTTGGTTGGATGGTTTGTTTCTATATCGAACTTATTTTTGCACAGAAAGGGACCTGGGGGTGCTGATGGACAGCCGGCTGAACATGAGCCAGCAGTGTGCCCAGGTGGTCAAGAAGGCCAATGGCATCCTGGCATGCATCAGCAACATTGTGGCCAGCAGGAGCAGGGAAATCATTGTGCCCCTGTACTCAGCACTGGTTAGGCCACATCTTGATTATTGTGTCCAGTTCTGGGCCCCTCAGTTTAAGAAGGACATTGAGGCTCTTGAAATTGTCCAGAGAAGGGCAATGAGGCTGGGGAGAGGCCTTGAGCACAAGCTCTATGAGGAGAGGCTGAGGGAGCTGGGGTTGTTTAGCCTGGAGAAGAGGAGGCTCAGGGGAGACCTTATTGCTGTCTACAACTACCTGAAGGGAGGTTGTAGCCAGGAGGGGGTTGGTCTCTTCTCCCAGGCAACCAGCAGCAGAACAAGAGGACACAGTCTCAAGCTGCACCAGGAGAAGTTTAGGCTGGAGGTGAGGAGAAAGTTCTTCACAGAGAGAGTTGTTAGCCATTGGAATGTGCTGCCCAGGGAGGTGGTGGAGTCCCCATCCCTGGAGGTGTTCAAGAGGGGTCTGGATGTGGCACTTGGTGCCATGGTTTCGTAGTCATGAGGTGTTGGGTGACAGGTTGGACTTGATCTTTGAGGTCTCTTCCAACCCTGGTGATTCTGTGATTCTGCATTAGTCCATATGCTGCTTGTAGGCTTATTTTTTTGAATGCTTGCTTTAGCTGCAGGGGTTGTTTTGCTTTGTTTTGTTTTTCTTTTCTTTTCTTTTCTTCAAGGTTCAGACATTAAATAAATAAATAAAAACATTCAATTCAAAAACCCACATTAAACAAATTTCTATCCCTTTTATACAGTGTAGGTGGATGGCAGGCCAGCATGAACTTGATGATACAATTCCCAAAGAAAATACTCCTGTGAGCTCTTCAAATAGAACATGTTCTTTTTCCAAGAGGGTCAGATTCTGCTTTGTTACTGATATTAAACAGGACTTCACTCAGTGAGTCATCTCAGTTAATCAATGGCATTGTGCTCACAGAATGTTTATTAATCAGCATGACTAACTGGATCACAACCTGGCTTAAACTTGGCAGCAGTTATAATGAAACACAAAGATAACTAAATGGTTGTGCTTATAAATGCCAGACTCTGCTAACCAGTCTCATGTCATGGCTCCTTCTAATTGCATCACTCTGGGAATTTATTTTCAGTAGCATTTTTAAGCATTATCAGTGGTTGTGTTTGTGTGCTGTGGTATCTGCTATTCAAAAAGATGTGCAGATTTTCACTCTGACTTGGAGTTTTCAATTGTTATTTACTGCAACAACTATTCCAACTAAAACTGCTAGTGGTTATGGCTTCCTTTTCTTTTGATTCTAAAATACTCTTCAGCTTTGGGGGAAAGAGATTTGAGCAGATCCTTCAGAATCCTTTTTTCCTTTCCAGACACAGCTTTGATCAAAGAAGACTTTGTCCATTGAAGTGTGACACCTCTCATAAAATGTGAAAAGGCCTGTGGAAGATGTATGTATGTAGATCAAATGAGCAGCACATCCAATTAATCCATCAGTGTACCTACAGCATGGTCTTGTTGATCACTGCTCTCAGGGAGCTGAGGCTGAGGTTAGATACACTTGGGCAATTTAAGAGCCTAACATTCCCCTTCCACCTACAACTTTGACTCCCTGCCAGAGGTTGCCTTCCCCTCAGCTGTTCCGGAATAGCTGTCCATATAATTATGCCATAAATCCAGTGCCATCAAAAAATATACGTGTTAGGAAGCCCTATTATTACAAGTGTGTAATTTAGCTGTGATTACTCTGACAGAACTAGGTTAGGGGCTGCTCATGCAGTTTTGTTGGTAGATCTGAGGCCTGAGTAATTGTGGGCAGGCAAAAGGCAATCATTTGCTCCAGCTCAAATACAACCAGGATCAATTTTCTGATGATGGCTTTACTTTTCTTTTTGTTTCCTCATCTGAAAACTGCAAGTACAGTACTTACTTCAGAACCATGTTGCCAAGGTTTTACTAGTGAGAAGAGAAGAGAAGAGAAGAGAAGAGAAGAGAAGAGAAGAGAAGAGAAGAGAAGAGAAGAGAAGAGAAGAGAAGAGAAGAGAAGAGAAGAGAAGAGAAGAGAAGAGAAGAGAAGAGAAAGAGAAGAGAAGAGAAGAGAAGAGAAGAGAAGAGAAGAGAAGAGAAGAGAAGAGAAGAGAAGAGAAGAGAAGAGAAGAGAAGAGAAGAGAAGAGAAGAGAAGAGAAGAGAAGAGAAGAGAAGAGAAGAGAAGAGAAGAGAAGAGAAGAGAAGAGAAGAGAAGAGAAGAGAAGAGAAGAGAAGAGAAGAGAAGAGAAGAGAAGAGAAGAGAAGAGAAGAGAAGAGAGTAGACAAGGTTGGAAGAGAACTTCAAGATCATCACATCCAACCCATCATCCAACACCATCTAGTCAAAGTTAGGGCTGGCCCAGTGACTAAATGAGTGATAGATGACCCCTATGAGCTCCTGTCCCTTCCCAAAGGGGGGAAAGAAAAGGAATAAGGGAGAAAGATTTTTGAACTGGGAAAGGAAACTAAACCAACTTTAATGAAAATAATAGCAATCAAATGAAATATATACAAAATCAATACCAAACCAAACCCCCCTGATGGCAATGATGTCACTGTCCCCACTGATGCTATGACAGGGACCAGATTCAGGAGCTGGATTCTGGAACTGTATTTAGGAACTTCTGGATCAGGAGTGAAGGTAGAAAGGACAAGGTCATTCTCAAAGAGGGGCTATTGAGAAGAGGCTTGAACCTTGTGATCACTCAGCTTTAGACTGGATATGATGTATAAGGACTGGAATGCCTTGTTGGTCAATTTAGGGTCACCTGAACTGTCTGTTCCTTCCTGCAGGTGCAGCCTTTTACTTTTTACTCAGTGCATGAGATTTAGCAGTGACCTTGGTCTGCACCCTAGCCCGTGGTGATAACTATAAATATCAGCAGTGTTATCACTGCTAGAAGCAGACAGTGTCTGTGAAAACATGCCATTAACTTCAGAAAGTGCAGTTACTGAGGAGAAACTGAGCTGGAAAGTAAAAACACTGAAGAGAATTTGTTCTGTTCTGACTCAAACCAGGACACTACTGTCAACTCAGTGATTTGATAATTCTAAGTGAAGTGTAAAAAGTTACAGGAAAAGCAGGAATGTCAAAAAGCTGTAAGTCAGATCTGCTCATACAGAAGCACAATACCAAGCCTTATGGCTTCAGGAGAAATATTGACACATGGTTTGAAAGAACAACATCAAAGTGTCAGGGATTTACATGGAGGAGCTGAAACATGGCAAGTCAGGAATTAAAGACATTTTATTCATCATAACTGTTATCAGATGCAATAACAATTCTTAGGCTCAGAAAGCTTGTCATTATATAGCTTTTAACCTGGTTCTTCAGGAAATTCAGGCTCACACAATCATGCCTTTGTTCAATATCTCTACATTATAGATCTTTCTTTCCTCCCTTAACTGTAAGATATCTGGACCAACATCAGGCGGGAGTTGAGATCTCTGAGGAAACTGAATGTTTCATGAAAAGAGCTAGCCAGAGATGAAGGAGAGAAACCCCTATACATGTATGACTAAGAAGCTTCTCAGTTCACCAAACCTAAGAAATTTTCACAGCTCTACCAAATTTACAGAGCTAATCAGAGAAAACAGCAGCAGCTTGCAATTAATCCTGAAGAGATGGACTGAAGACATGATAAGTGCACTCATCATTTGGCACCAGGTATTTCACACTGCAGCAATGAGCTACAAATGTTCAGGCTTCAGGGAAAGATTCAGTTAGGTATGCAGGGAAGCATATCTCACTTCATTGGTTTTCCTTTTCCTTTTGATATCAGAAACAAATCACCACAGTGAGTATAAGATCTGAAAGCACTTCCATAGTGGCTCCTGCAGATTATGACTCTCTATTGCTAAGCCATGTACTTGGTGCTCTGCTGAGCTGTGTAGTATGGCACTCTTTGGCTCTGCTTGACAGCCGTGAGGTACATCACTCATCTCCACTTTATAAACTCACTGAAGTGTATGCTGAAGAGCCGCTGGAGATAGTACCTTCTCTCCACCTCTGAGCAGAGTGATTGGTATAAACATATCAATATGTCTGGAGCAGTCTTCTCATGCAGGCCTCTTCATTTCACTACGCTTGAGTGACTTCTGCAGGCTAGAAGAGTAGCAGATGAATTGGAGGAGCAGCAATTTATCTGCACATATTGAAGCAGCCAGTGGCATTGCTGGAAGTCAAGCCAGGGCATGAGAGGAGCCAGCTTGAGAGCTAGAGATTTTCCACCAGATAACTGCCCCATGATTCTCCTTTGTTGCTTTTGTTTGTTTGTTTGGGTTTTTGGGAGGCTATTGTGCTGTGGTCATTTTTGTTTCTTTGCTTGGTTGGGTGTTCTATTGTTTGCTTTTTTTGGTGTTTTGAGTTGTGTGTTGAGTGGGTTTTCTGTTGTGTTTTATTTATTGGAGGGTGTTTGTGGTTTGGTTTTAAGTATTTTTTGTGTCATTCTGCTGTATAAATGAAACATGAAAAGATGCAAACAATAATAGATGTCTTTGGATGAGGTTACACCTCTAATTCTAGTTTAGGAGACTGAGGAGAGGGAAATGAATATTCTCTCTTAAATATTTTGTCTGGATTTTGCAGAATTTATTACTAAAATAAATAAATAATATATTTGCTTCCCTAGCAAACCATTTTTTGGTTTGCTTTAATGTTTCATCAACAAAGTTGGTGAGGGGTTTGGAGCACAAGCCCTGTGAGGAGAGACTGGGGGAGCTGGGGTTGCTTAGCCTGGAGAGGAGGAGATTCAGAGGTGACCTTATTGCTCTCTACAACTACCTGAAGGGTGGTTGTAGACAGGCGGATGTTGGTCTCTTCTCCCAGGCAGCCAGTACCAGAACAAGAGGACACAGTCTCAGGCTGCTCCAGGGGAGGTTTAGGTTGGATGTTAGGAAGAAGTTCTATACAGAGAGAGTGATTGCCCATTGGAATGGGCTGCCTGGGGAGATGGTGGAGTCACCATCATTGGAGGTGTTCAGGGGGAGACTTGATGGGGCACTTGGTGACATGGTTTAGTTGTTTAGGTGGGCTGGATTGGTTGATGGGTTGGACATGATGATCTTGAAGGTGTCTTCCAACCTGGTTTATTCTTTCTATTATATTCTAGTCTAAATGAGGTCTTGGGTGACAGGTTGGACTTGCTCTTTAAGGTCTTTTCCAACCCTGTTGATTCTATGATTCAAACTATTGTTTTCATTCAGGAAAACAATTGTAATCACTTTCCAAACACTTAAATGCCCACACCAGAAATTAATCTCTAGATCTACCTCCCTCCCTTTTCCTTTCAAGCACACTGCTCAGTCGTGTTTATACACCTTGATAATGCAAAGTATTAACACAGTCTATTTCTATTAAGAACTTGTGAAAAACTGTGTGGGATTTCGTTGGCAGCATTGCTCAGTCCAAATGTGACTGCTCTGAGGGAAAGAGTGGTAACTCTGTGGAAAATTGCAGGAACACTGACAAATGAAACTTGTCACAATGCCCAAGAATTAGCACTTGTTAACAGTGAAAGAACATGATGTCTATCACTGCGTTCAGCAACAAGGCTTACAAATGAATAGATTAATCATTGCTCATTTTAAAGGATTATTTAAGGGTTTAATGTGATTTTCAGAGTAGTGGGATACCCAGGCTAGCAGAGATAATGATATTTCACACCTTGTATTGAAGGAGCTATCAGAAATGGTATTTAAAAGGTGATTTTGGCCATAGACAATTATTGGCACAGTTGCTTTGGTTTTTCTAATTGAAGATCATATTACACAGCTTCTTGCTTTGGATGGCTTTCTTTCAAGGCTAGAGCTGGGAATAAGGATGCCTCATGTTTCAGCACACTGATTTCTGGACATTAAATACATGAAATCCTTCTCAGTCAAGAAAGAAGAGAAGCTCCTATGAAAAGAGGAACATGTTAAAATGATTAGTAAAATCTCAATTTCACAAAATACAGAGGAGGAGGAGACAGGAGTTCAGATAAGATAAAGCATTTTTAGGATAGCAGCTGACTATTTGGAGTGATCTCATACAAAATGGCATGACCAAACAACAGTACTTGCAAAATGCATTCAGTGGTCTTGATTATAAAGATGCATTTGTCCATGAACCAATGGCTTCAAATTAGAAAACATTAATGGCTTCAAATGCCTTCAATGGCCATGGAAGCAATGGCTTCAAATTAGAAAACACCAGATATAGATTGGATGATAGGAACAGGTTCTTTACTGTGTGAAGGTGGTGGAACACTGGAACAGGTTGTCCAGGAGGTGGCTGGGGCCCCATCCCTGGAGGTATTCAACGTGAGGCTTGACAGGGGTCTGGGCAACCTGATCTAGTTGAGGATGCCCCTGCTGACTCCAGAGGGGGTTGGACTGGATGACTTTTGGAGGTCCCTTCCAACCCAGACCATTCTATGGTTCTATATATTTCAAAATCACTCAGAAGCAGGGCATGTGTTGATACTTCCCTTGGTAGAAACACTTCACTTCTTCCTGGGGAGTTCTTAGAGCACCTTACTGAAGTGTTTTGTTAGCACTGAGGCAAAAGAAAAGGCAGGGGAAAAGAAAAAGAAAAGAACATGAATATTGCAGAGCCTAAATAAGGACAATATGACTTGTCAGGTTAAGTTTGATCAAGATGGATCTTAAATAACCAATGTGGAAGGCATTTAGGAACTAATTGCAGAGCAGTTGAATTGCATTTATCAACTTACTTGCCACAGTACTTATTCCTTATAAGAATTAATCCCTATATAGAGATGCCTATATTGCACCCTCTATGCGGAATTTGTATTCAAAGATGAATGTATGCAGCTGCATGAGTGTTTGTGTGCACACAGAGCTCTGTAAAGAAACTGAAAGCAAATAGATTCATTCAGGATCGACAAAAAGTGGAGAATCTATATAAAAGGAGCATGAAAATCAGCATGAATGCTAAAAATACTGCATCAGATCTTATTTAGAATTTGTATCCCCAGCTTTCTTAAGAATTCAAAATGAGTAGTGAAAGCCAGCAGAGTGGTCTCATAAACTGCATGAAATTACACAGCCCAAAAGGGAATTGGACAGGATTTTTCTCAATAGGTTCCTTTTATGGGCAGAATATTTGCATTCTATACACCTGCATGGTGCTTGGCCATGTGTATATGCCCCGCTGCAAAAGACAGCAAGCCCTGTGAAGAGACACTGAGGGAGCTGGGATTGTTTAGCCTGGAGAAGAGGAGGCTCAGGGGTGACCTCATTGCTGTCTACAACTACCTGAAGGGTGGTTGTAGACAGGTGGAGGTTGGTCTCTTCTCCCAGGCAACCAGCACCAGAACAAGAGGACACAGTCTCAAGTTGCACCAGGGGAAGTTTAGGCTGGAGGTGAGGAGAAAGTTCTTCACAGAGAGAGCTGTTAGCCATTGGAATGTGCTGCCCAGGGAGGTAATGGAGTCACCATCCCTGGAGGTGTTCAAGAGGGGATTGGATGTGGCACTTGGTGCCATGGTTTAGCAGTCATGAGGTCTTAGGTGACAGGTTGGACTTGATGATCTCTGAGGTCTCTTCCAACCTTGGTGATTCTGTGACAAATATTGTGGCAGTTCATGTTTATCAATGGCCAATTTTTATACAGAGGTCTGCAAAAAGGTTACTTAGCTTTGCTCTACAAATTGCATTGACAGCTTCCCACCTGGCTCATTATTATTTCGAGCATGTTGCCTTCAGACATAACAACTGTAGGGAGGGGACAGAGTCACTGACAGGTACATGAAGAAGAATATTTTTGGCAGGCTTTGTCGAGTCTGTGTTACAGCTTCGCAGCAGCGGATGAGCTCACAATGTGCTAATGTCTGCACCAGCCGATGATTTCCCACCTCACTTCCCTCCTCCTAGCACCTGACCTACTTTACATCATTCTATGCTGACGGGCTGTATAAAGACCTGAAATCCTTCAAACCATGGAGAGTTGGTAACTCTCCAGGTACAAATCCTCAGTTATTACTGTCCATCACTTACATGCTAGAAACAGTGGCCATTCAAATGCATTCTGTCTCAGGGAACAGTTTTGGTCCCAGAAGCACTGCACTGTTAAGTGATTTCCCACTGTTAGCTACAGATGAGAGTTTGAGTAAAGACTTTAAGAAAGACTTTTTTTTTTTCATTACTTTAAAACTTTTTTTAAAGACTTTAAGATGTTTTTTGTAAGACTTTTTTTTATTTTTTTACTTTAAGTAAAGACTTCAGTTCTGGGCCCCTCAGTTTAGGAAAGATGTTGACTTGCTGGAACGTGTCCAGAGAAGGGCAACAAAGTTGGTGAGGGGTTTGGAACACAATGAAGAGAGGCTGAGGAAGCTGGGGTTGATTAGCCTTGAGAAGAGGAGGCTCAGGGGAGACCTTCTTGCTCTCTACAACTACCTGAAGGGAGGTTGTAGCCAGGTGGGGGTTGGTCTCTTCTCCCAGGCAACCAGCACCAGAATGAGAGGACAGAGTCTCAAGCTGCACCAGGGGAGGTTCAGACTGGATGTTAGGAAGACATTCTCCACAGAGAGAGTGATTACCCATTGGAATGTGCTGCCCGGGAAGGTGGTGGCATCACTATCATTGGAGGTGTTTAGGAGGAGACTTGATGGGGTGCTTGGTTGCATGGTTTAGTTGATTAGGTGGTGTTGGATGATGGGTTGGATGCAATGATCTTGAAGTTCTCTTCCAACCTGGTCTGGTCTGGTCTGGTCTGGTCTGGTCTGGTCTGGTCTGGTCTCTTCTCTTCTCTTCTCTTCTCTTCTCTTCTCTTCTCTTCTCTTCTCTTCTCTTCTCTTCTCTTCTCTTCTCTTCTCTTCTCTTCTCTTCTCTTCTCTTCTCTTCTCTTCTCTTCTCTTCTCTTCTCTTCTCTTCTCTTCTCTTCTCTTCTCTTCCCTTCTCTTCTCTTCTCTTCCCTTCTCTCTCTTCCTCTCTGGTTAGTATTCTCTGAGCTACTGCTGCTCTCAAATAGAACATAGATGTTATTGTACAGAGGAGAGCTGTAGAATTCCTCACATAAACTAACAGCATAAAAGACTTTTAAAAAAGAAATGTAGCAATGAACTGCATTGTCCTTAAACAGCTCATTTTAAAATGTCAGAGAGTTAGCCTGGCTAAAGGAGCACACACATAACCTTTGCCTCTTACTGTACAAAATAAGTTACTCAAAGTAGAATATGTCAATTGGTAGAAAAAATTAGAAATGAGAAAAGCTTTGGTATATTACATGTGCCTTTTAGGAAGTTGAGTGTGTCAGATGATATAGATGTATATTTACAAACACAGAATCTCACCAAAGTGTTGCAAAATTGTTGATATATATTACACACCACATCCCTTGGTGAAATATTCTGACATCGTGCTGTACATGACATTTGGTGAGGAATTTCCTCACTGTGAAGCAAAGGTGTCTGTGCACCAAAATTACCCTTCATCAATGAAGTAAGGAGTCATAAGCAGGGTGGAAAACTCTGCTGAAGCAGAGGAGCAGAAGTTTTCTCAGATTCTTGACTTGAGTTCACGTTTATGGAGCTTTGCAACCTCACAGAGGGAGAGTGAAAATTCAGACATACATCAACTCTTTACTCTTATACTGAACTCTGCTTTCTGTGGTGATGTACTCCTGGCCTGAGAGTTTCAAGGGAACCTTCAATGCTGCATTTTTAGTGTTTGAGCAGGAATCCTTCCATATTTTGTTCTGCAGCCCTAACAGTTAGGGTAGCTGGATACCCTGCTTCATTGGTGCAGCCAACAGGTAGCTATGATGACTTCCCACTCTGGAAATGAGAACTTGAGGAAGAATCAAGGAAACAGGTCTTGAGGAAGCATCAAGGGAGCAGATCTTCTTCCTCTGGTGCCCATGTACTGAGAAATAATGATGACAATGTAAAACTAACACCTAGTTGCATGCTACTTTTAACCGCTTGACACTGAAAAACAAATTGGTGCAAGACAGTTTCCTTTGTTTTGGGTTTTGGGTTTTGTTTGCTTCAAACCAAACCAACCAAAGAAAAACAACCAAGAAAAAAATCCTACAAACCCCCACAAAACTTCAACCAGACCAAACAAACAAAACCCCCCAATCAATTAAAAAACCCCACAAAAACCAAACCAACCAAACACTTCAGGTCTTTGTTTTCATCTTTGGTATTGGTGGTTTGTTATTATTTTTTTAATAGCCTTTTTGTTGGCTTTTGTCCTAATCTTTTACCATTTGAAGCCAGGCAGGTAGCAAAATAGGCCTACTCTAAATGCCAAAAGAATATCTTATGTGTAGAGAAAAGCATGTCACATCTAAAAGCTTTTGGTGTGCAAGTAGAGAGCATTCTTTGATGTCCTGTTGCTCCTGGGGAACAGTTTGGTAATAAATAAATTCAGGAAACAAATTTCCTGGTTTACTGACAGGTTTTTAGGACAAAAAAAAAATAAAAGGCAAACCAATGAGAACAATAGCTCATTAGAACCAGAAAACATTCATTGTTACAAACAGGGCATCTGAAAGCAAATTAGGTGCTACCGTCTATAGCGACGCAGCACTAAGATGCAATAAAATTGATGAGCCCATATAATAAAATTTATGGCACTAAGATGAACTCAATTTATTTGAATATGCTCAGTTATGTTTTTGTTTATTCCTGTAGCAGATGTTTAATTTACAAAGCAGGCAATTACGACATCTCTTCCAAACAAATAAGGACAAATTAGTCAAACGTTCACATCAGTTTTTATGCTTATCATTAGCTTTACGATACATCATGAATATTCAGTGTTAAGAAAAAACTGGCATTATGATACCTGGAAAAACCTTAAAAGTGATGTTTTGCATCTCCTAATGGTGTTGCATCCTGTTTGAAAAAGCTGCTAATGTGTGTTACTACGAGCGGGTCTTATATATTAACAGGCATTGCTCAAACATCTTCCTGATGCTTCACACAGATGAGCTTTGCATTCGCAATACTTCGGTGTGAACACGGCTGACTCTAACACTTGGTGCCCTGGTCTAGTAGTCATGAGGTCTTGGGTGACAGGTCGGACTTGATGATCTTTGAGGTCTTTTCCAACCTCATTGATTCTATGATTCTGTGACTCTCTTATCGTTTCACAGAATCATCAAGGTTGGAAGAGACCTCAAAGATCAAGGCCAACCCGTCACCACAGACCTCATGACTAAACCACGACACATAAATGATGGAATTTTGGTTCCCCTTCCAGAGAGAATTCTGGAGACTGGAATTTTTTCTGCTTTCAGTTTTTAACAAGAAAAAAACAAACCCACCAAAAAATGCCTTCCCATATCCCAAAACAAATAACAACCTTGATATCTGTCTTGAAGTTTCAGGTAAAATCTGTGTCATCCGGCTTGCTTTGTGTTTCTTAGAATATATCCCATGGTAGAAGGAAATCATTCTCTCAGCAGAGATGCCATGTTGCATGCTGCATGCTTGTTTTAGATGCATACTGGCTGATTAATAAGAAGCTGTTGCTCAGCATTTTGGTGGGTTTAGTTTTTTGTTTCTTATTGCTAAACTGAGAGGAGACTTGATGGGGTGCTTGGTGCCATGGTTTAGATGGTGTTGCATGATGGGTTGGACATGATAATCTCAAAGGTCTCTTCCAATTTGGTCTATTCTATTCTTCTATTCTATTCTATTCTATTCTATTCTATTCTATTCTATTCTATTCTATTCTATTCTATTCTATTCTATTCTATTCTATTCTATTCTATTCTATTCTATTCTATTCTATTCTATTCTATTCCATTCCATTCCATTCCATTCCATTCCATTCCATTCCATTCCATTCCATTCCATTCTACAAAAATATAATGCCTGGCTGTCCTGGGAGTTGTGTGCATCCATGAACCTATGTGCCTAAGCACAGGCATGGCCTAGAAAGAAAAGCTATCTCCTGTCTCACTATCTTTAACTGAGCTGTTGACTGCTGAGTTTTATAATAGAAGAATAGAAACCAAACCTCAGTTTCTTCTCCAAATTCCTACAATATATCATTTGCTTCAACCATTTTGGCACTCTGCCATTTTATTTAATTGCCAAGCTAGGAGAAGTTTTTTGGGGGGTTAGATCAACTTGCTGAGATGAATTCTTGCAGGAATATTTTTCTGTGGGAGTCTGGTTTGCAGTGCAAGATAAATATGCAACAGATTTCAGAAAAAAAACAAGCATCTACTGCTAAGGGTGATTGCTATTGTAAAAAAAATTAGTCTACCTACTTGTTGACAACAATCTTTGATGAAACAATACTCTCTTGACAACAACAAAATGCCATCTACTTCCCCTTCATTAGTTTCAGTGTGAATTTGATTAGAAAGTTAAGCTTTAAAAACAGCTTCATTATAAGTGTTGTTTTATAGCCTTTGCATCTAGAAAATTGCAGGATGCTTTGGACATGAAGATTGCAATTTTTGGTCTTTCCTTACTACCAGCACCATTTGTAAGCCCTTTGCCACTATAAAAGTACAAATAAAAGGGTGCTTTCTGCATCAGAAGCTTCGGAACAGGTTACCTAAACACTGGAACAGATTACTCAGGTAAGTGGTTGAGTCACCACCTCATGAGGTATTTAAAAAGACCTGGCACTTAGGAGCATGGTGTACTGGTGGACCTGTCAGTGTTATTTTTATGGTTGGGCCTGATGATTTTAAAGGCTTTTTCCAACCTAAGAGAATTATATGATTTTATTTCTTTTACTCAATACATCTTCAGCATAGCTGCACCACTTAGCATTTGTATAGTCTTCCTGGAGCAGATATAGCTGGTTGAAGTGATTTTTCTCATTTAAACTGAAATCTGACAATTTCCAGGCCAACAAACTCCTGCCAACTCACACTGAAACCCTCATCCTTCCTCCTCCAAAAGTTCCAACATTGTTTCCCAACTTCACAGAGAATTTCACAGTGAATTTCGCAGCAGGGAAGGTATCTTATTAAAAATATATCATGATGTTGAGCTGCAGACCTGAAGCATTAGGACCACATTATGCAAATAGCCATAACATCAAGAAGGAGGAACTGTGCTGATAAACAACTGCACATAACTATTGGATTTCCCCTGGAACAAAGCAAACCACTCTAATGAGAAACATTTCACTGGCAATTTAATTTTCAGTTAAGTAGTAATGTGTGAGTACATTTCCATCCCAGAGAATGCTTTCCAAGACTAAGTACACATAATTGTACACAGAAAAAAAAACCACCCAAATATATGTGCACAGATGGGAATGTGTGCAGGTTATTTAAGAACTCAGACAAAAATCATACCACAAATAATGCCAAGTCACATTACGGGACTGAACTGGGAGGGATAAGCATCGATCAGCAACTTCATTCCACAACTCGCTGCTAATTATTCTAATACTGCAACCACTCCCATAGTTTTAGTCTGTTTCCATGGCATCCGAGCCTCTGAACACTATAAAAATGATCAATTACTTCGGATAGTTTAATGAAGAAAATGCAAAGGTTGCGAAGCTAAGCACTCCAGTCAAGAAATTAACAGCCAAGGTTGCTTGCACAATCTTAACTCTTGCCCTTTATGAATATATATTATAGTCTTTACCTGCAGATGGCTTCTTAATGGATTTCACAGTTTTCTCCAGGTTGTATTTTTCAGTCTTCTGCAGGGCTAATGTGCTATCCATTGAGCAAGCTATTTATTTTTCTTTTGCTTTCTTATTTATGCAACCAGGCTCTGACAGGAATGCATTATTTTAGCATTCCATAGTTGTTTCTGGAGCAAATACCATTACCAATGTAATTGTTAGCACTTTTCTTTCAGTGTAGCTAGACTGTTGGGGTTTTTTCTCCCCCCACCCTGTGATTTGTCCCCAGTTTTCTTCCTCTTGAGACTCGATGTATTTCCATTAAAGCACTGGACTAGGTTGCAGTCACAAATCTTTTTCTCAGTTATTTATTGGGGGGGAAAAAAAATCTTTCTTTAAAATGCAAGCAGCAGATTTAGTTGTGGAATTCCATCAATAATTGTCAGAGGTGGTGTCACTTCTTTTTTTTCCCCTATATAATATCCAACTGCTTATACACTCACGAAATGTGCTAGTCCCTGCAGCATGTCATTGCTGAGGAGCAAAGAGGTTACTCTCCTGCAGCAAATACACTCTATAGAGAGTGACATAGCAGCAATGAAAAGGGAAAGAAATGAATAAAAACACAAACCCACATCCTGATCTGTATAGAGCTTTTGTCTGTTCCCTCCAAAGAAAGAACTTTTGATTTAATTTCATGTCTACTGAGCTTTATCCCAGATGATTCAAATTGGTGAAAGATTTTTTAATTGAATGGGTCAGTTGTATGGTTAACTCTTTGGGGAGAGACTGCAGTCTGTAAAAGGCACAGGAAAAAGAAAAAGCCATTTTCATTAAGGGATCTTAATGAGCTGTGCAACTTCAAATCTGAAAATCTCTTTGATTTTCATGCTGGTTCCTGCTAATCCCCTTCAGAGAGTGGGATTTTAGACTGTTTCCAATAGTACTTGTTTTTCTCTGGCTGCCAGGCTCTGCAGGGCTCATCAGGGATAGGACGGACGTGCAAACCCAGTTTCTGGATAGAACCAGTCAGCGTAGTGCCTTCAAGTGTGTGAAGCTATAATGAATGCCATTAGCTGTTCCATAATCTCTGTTTTTCCCTCTGGAGGTTAGGAGAACTATCTCATTGCTGTAGTGTTCACAGGAGGATGTTTGCAATGTTACTACTACTCTTACTAGTTTTATGCTGGGTGAGGTGTTAGCTTTCTTCACCTAAAGATCTCGGTGCAGATTGTGATGTTTAAAACCAGACCTGCTTCATGACTGAGTATGGAAATTTCCTTCCAGGATTCTGGAACTGAGATGGCTCTTTAGCACTGATGGCTGTCATGTAGGCTTTTTTTCTTCAAAAGACCTTGTCAAAAACAACTGTAGGAAAGTTTATTATCGTGACACAGGTTTTCCTTTCCCCACCAAAGGCACTTGGGAGAAGCTGAGCTCCATCTTTTCCATTAAACTGAGTGAACAATCCTAAGGCAGCAGAGAAAAATCAACCAGCCCTTTTGCAGGCTCTGTGTAGCCAGCTCTCTCAACAAGCTGACCCTTGAGCAGCTGCCAGGTACTCAGCCTGGCTGCTGCCTCATCCACCTGCTCTGTGCTCTGTACCAGGCTCCTGCTGACTGGTTCACAAAGAGATGGCCAGGTGTTTGCTGCCTGCTGGCCTGGCCACATGTTGGCTGCCAGCTACCAGGCTCCTGCTACCCTGTTCACCTTCTGGCATCACAACGTTTTCCTGATGCCCTGGATCCCCTGCTGGGTGGCAGGTGGTGTCCTTTCACCCCCTTCACCTTTTCACACATTGCTTTTCAAAATGCATGACTCTGCTTCTCTTTATGCATTTGCACACACGCCCAGAGTCCCATCTTCTCCGCCCGTCTGCCTGCTTTTTCTCCTGCCCGTGAATCTGCATGAATAAGCTGGCGTGGAAAAAACAGGTTCCATTTAAGATCCCAGCTGCACGCTGACATTATCACTGGTGTCAGTTTGTAAGCACATCTACAGTAATTGTTGCTGAGCCAGCAGGTTTTGCCGTGAGATTCAGCAAGCCCCGTGATTGTTTCCACACGACAGCCTCAGAAGAAATTCTTTGAGTACTTGCAATATTTGATTCCCTGTAGAATTCAGAAAGTACCTCTGGGATATTTCCACTCTGTGTAGCTCAGGGTGGAGACTTCTCCCATGAACACAGCTATTGAGAAAGGAAATTAGAGCGAACTAGACCAGGTCTCACTGAACACAGTCATTGCCTTTTTTTTCTTTTCTTTTTTATTGCTGAAAAAATGAAAACCCAAACAAAGCATAGGCATGCTGCGTTCCACAGACCAACACAGTTTATCAAGCTGAATGGCCTTTATCCAGAGAAGCTAAATCCTGTCATGAAAATAGAAGCAGATTTAAATTTCTCCAGCCACAGACACAGTTGCATGTGGAACAATAACATGGTAAGGAGCAAGGTGTTTGTTAGTGCAAGGTACGCAGCTTGAACATGAGTAGTAACATCAGATTGACTGTGCTTCATTTGCATGAAATCTTAAGTTAAAATCTTCGCTGGAACACCATTAGAATCATAGAAACATTGAGTTATGTAGGTAGGAAAAGACTTTGAACATATCGAGTCTAACTATTAACCCAGCACTGCTAAGTCTACCATTGAGTTGTGTCCATAACCACCACATCTATGTGCCTTTTAAATACCTCCAAGGAAAGTGACTCAACCACTTCCCTGGAAATTCTGTTCCAAGGCTTGACAAGCCTTTTGGTGAAAATATTTTTTCTTCTATCCAACCTTAACCTTCCCTGGCACAACTTGAAGCTGATTCCTCTCATCCTGGGTCTTGCTACTTGGAAGAGACCGATCCCTACTTTACAACAAACTCTTTTCAGGTAGATATAGAGGGTGCTGATCTCCCCTGAGGCTCCTTTTCTCCAGGCTAAAAAATCTGTGCTCTAGACCATTGAAGGTCTCTTCCAACCTGGTCTGGTCTGGTCTGGTCTGGTCTGGTCTGGTCTGGTCTATTCTATTCTATTCTATTCTATTCTATTCTATTCTATTCTATTCTATTCTATTCTATTCTATTCCTGTTCTGTTCTATTCTATTCCTGTTCTGTTCTGTTCTGTTCTGTTCTGTTCTGTTCATCAGCTTCCTTGTGCTTCTATAGACATGTTCCAGCACCTCAATGTCCTTCTTGTAGTTAGGGGCCCAAAACTGATCCCAGTATTTGAGGTAGAGCCTCAGCTGTGTTGAGTACAGAGGGACAACCACTTCCTTGGTCCTGTGCAACTAATGTGTTCCACAGTCCTCTGTGGATGTAATGGACAGCCCAAGTGGTTAACATGTTAAAGTACTGTTTATTATGATGGATTCTATAGGGCCCAAAGGCAGACTTGCTTCATCAGATACATGCAAAACCACACCATATATTCTGTAGAAAACTATAGGGATTTTGCAGAGTGAAATACTAAGGAACATGACAAAGTGAGTACTGGGAGCCAAATTCAAAAGCTAGACATGGGAGGGCATTTAACACTGGGCTGCTGTATGTAAAATATTTCAGCCTACTTGCAAATATGATTGATTTCAGATACAAAAGCTTAAGCTGCACATTGGGAGATTAGCATTTTGACTAGCTGGCCATTACTGTAATTTCTGATAAGAACCAGCTTAATTAACTTATGAGATTTCCAGTGTGTCTGGAGCCACAGGAGTAGTTAGAAAAGCTTTAAAGGTCATAGCAAGCTCAGAAAATACATAAATATTAAACCAGACTTAAAGTATGAAGTATCTGTGATTCTTTTTGTGTTGAGGGATTTTTTGTTTGTTTGCTTTAGTATTTTTTAGTATTGGATTGATTATTTTTTTTCTCTGACCACTTGAGCAAAGAGGTTTCATCAGTACTAAATTTATTGGTCATCACATACTACAAACTCCTACCAAGCCTGGAGAAAACTACATCCACCCAGACTTGCACAGGTTTGCAGTATGGATACAGATAATGATCACAGCCTTGACTAGATGGTTAGGCTGCACAGGTCAAATTTCTAGCAATCTCAGAGCCAGTATCAAGTAGCTTTCCACAGAGAGATATCACTGCGTACAAATAGTCCTTGAAGAGACTCTTCCACGCTGGATTAGAGAAAGGAAGAGCAAGGTTTCAAGGAACGTCAGGGCCGCATGCTGAGTCACACAGTCAAAGCCTGTCAGCTTCTGGGCTGCCCTCCAGCTCTACGAGAGCAGCCACATCATGGTTGTGGCCTTAAGATGCCCTGTTGTGGATATAGACAGGACCATTCAAGACCCTGTTAGTTTAAAAAAGATCTGTAACCTCTTTGATTTGGTGTCTGTGTCTGACAGATCTGTTTACAAGTGTTTTAGAAGCCAAAAGTCACCCAGAGTGCAGAGGCAGCTGCTTTAATCAGGTAGAGACAGATGACTGCCTTAATGACTAGGGCAATAGAAACTGTGAGAGGCTTGTAGAACCTTTCATTTTATTATTCATTGCTTTATTCATCATCCAGAGAAGATTTTAAAAGTACCAGCAAGGGAACGAGGCTACTTTATACTGGGTGCTGTGATGGGAATTGATGTTTCCTTAAACATGATTCCTGAAAATTACTTTACATAAGACATCTCTGACTCAGCATCTTTTGACAGTTCACTTAACCTTTACACATAAATATTAAATGGAATGCTGGCAAACTGTAACATCACCTCTACCTCAAAACTCATGTTTGTCTTATTTTAAAACAAGAAGAAAAGAGAGAGAGAGAGAGATAAGAATCTTGCCTGAATAATTTATCAATCTCTAAACAGCTATTATCATGTAAAATGCAAACAGTGCTGCTCTCCATGAAGAAACTCTAAATCCTTACAAAACTCTTTTTTCCCCCACCCCCTTCCCCAAAGTCATGAATCTTATGAATTTTTATTATCCCTCTCAGCAAATCTGGGGGTTTTGTGATTACAATCCTCCTCCTAGAAAGCTCTTCTAGGAGACTAGCACTTCTTCCCACTTCCCACACTCCTGACTCAGGGGCCGGATTTGAGGAGTCCTTGGTTCAGTCACAAGTTAGAGACCCTGGGTTTGCAAACAGCAGAGTGAGCATCCTGGGTCGCTCCACAGGCTGGCTTGGCTGTGTTAGGTATCCTCTGGGACTTGGGCAGCAGACCTGCTTGTTTCCCATCAGATTGTTACCCTTGGATGCTGGAAAAATGAGGTATAAATCTTGGACTTCAGGAGAAAAGATTACATCTTCACACACATTAATTTGCATCCATGACTATAGTTCTCCTAACTTTGTTGAAGACATATTTGTTTATTTATTTACTCATGTTACCAATGACACTAATAATTCAGCAGCAGCTGCTGCCAAAAGAATAATCCAGTTTATAGGGCCAATTGAGAGTAATCTTTTACGTTATTTGAGATGAATAAATCATGTTTTTCCAAGCAGACAAAATTATTTCATTCAGTCACCGTCCCTGGAAGTGTTCAAGAGGGGATTGGACGTGGCACTTGGTGCCATGGTTTAGTAGTCATGAGGTCTTGGGTGACAGGTTGGACTTGATGATCTTTGAGGTCTTTTCCAACCTTGTTGATTCTATGATTCCATGTTTCCTCCAACCACTTGAAAAAATAAAGCTAGTGCGAGGAATCACAGAGTACTTTGGGTTGTAAAGGACCTTTAAATGTCATCTTATCCAGCCCCATTGCAAGGAGCAAGGACACCTTTCAGTGTATCAGATTGCTCAGAGCCTTACCTAAGCTGACTCAGAGCCTTATCTAAGATGACCAGGGAGGTGGTGGAGTCAACCATCCCTGGAGGATCACATGTGGCACATGGAGCTACGTTTAGTTGCCACAATGTGTTAGGTATTAGGTACTAGGTTGGACTTGATGATTTCTGAGGTCTTTTCCAACCTGGTTGATTCTGTGATTCTGTGACTAGGTTGCCTGATGTTGCTTCTGTTGAAGTGTCTTATTCCATATATGTTGGCATTTCTGTACACAACAGAAATGATGCAGTGGACCCTTAAATATGAATGAGATCTGTTATAGTATCTTGCTGCAGTACCTCCCACTGGCTCCCCAGATACAGAAAGGTGCCAGAACTGAAAACAGTCATGAGCTGATGAAAAGCAAAACAAGCTCTCCAAGCTACCCCCACTTCTAATGACCAAAATCCTAACTTGTGATGTGTCATTCTTGATCTTAAATTCCCTAGCTAATTATGACATTTTACTTTTCATTGCTTAACAATATCCTCTGACAGTTTTCTTTAAAACTGTGAAATACTATAACACATATTAAAAAAACTAATAGAGTTCCACTGTCCATGCTCATGTTCCCTCATCATCTCTATGGAGCTTACAATAGTTATCACCCCCTTATTCCTATTTCCACTAGTTTGCTATCCCTAAAGTCTTTAAATGTTGACTGACACTCTGTCACCCCTAATTCTCTGTATTACCTATATACTATTCCTCTCTCAGTGAATTTTCCTTTCTACTATATTGCAGCAAGTTATTTCAGCAGAGCTTCTTATGAGACATTTGGGTTTGCTACATGAAAAAGGACTTAACTTTTTTTAGCATGGGATACCTGAGAGAGAGAATTGTCTTCAGGACAAAGGAAAAGATCACCATCCAGTATCTTAGCAGCAGCACTACAGGAGGAAACTTGTGCTCCAAAGTTTCTGTTTCATTCTCAGTGGATCTTAATCAAATGTTGTAGATATGTTGTGCTTGGCTTCTGGGCTTGGAATGAAAGAGAGAAAAGCTTTGTGCAGACAGAATTTAGATTAAAATCAATTCTATTTTTTCTTTTCTTTTCTTTTCCTTTCTTTTTTTTTTTTCTTCTTTTCTTAGTAATATTCAGAGTTGTCATTTCAGCAGAAACTGAGCCTAAACTTAAATTTGTAGGAGAAACGTAATACAAAGACTGCGATGCTAATGAAATGTAACTTCAGCAAAAGGGAGCAGTTTCCTTGCCCCATCACACACAATGAGCAATGTGATTTCCCTTGAATGTCTCCTGTTCTCTCACCCTCCTAGCCCTGGAGGGTCTGTTCTCTGCTATCTGGGATTCTGGAACAGAAGGTCAAAACTTGCATCATCGGGAATATTAACAAGTGAATCTTTTCTCTCCAGATTCACAGTCAAGCTGCCTCGCATTGTATTTTGCCCTTTGGAAATGGGAACCTCGTCGTGTCCTGAGAGTTGCTTTAATGATTTTTTCTGGTTCTGAGACCCTTCTGTGCTTGAAGGCTTTTTCTTTTCTTGATTCCCAGGATGTAAAGACACTCACAAGGTTAGAACAGGTTGTAATGACATGATGAAAGCAGCTCTTATTAAAGGATAAATACGGTGCTGGGTAAGGAACAGAGCAGGGTGATTTCTGAGGAAAGCAGACCTGACAGCTCTTCCCTGACTTCCCCCTCTGTAGCAGCTCCATCATGTCCTGGGCCCTACCATTCCATTCCTAGGTGTCTCTGTGAAGTACCATTCCCTCTGTGAGTACCACCCTCAGGAAGTTTACAGGCTGACCTTGGCTGACCCCTGCACCACTAAGACTCCATTTCTGATTATGTCTATTCACAGAATCGCAGAACCATAGAATCGTAGAACTTTCCAGCTTGGAAGATGCCACAAAAAAATCATCTGGTCCAATCTTCCATGTGAAGAAAAGGAGCCCAGAAGAGGTCATCTAATATCCTGTCCACTTCCTCTGGTGATGGGAAACTACCATGTCCTTGAGCAGGTTGTTTCAGTGAATGATTGTTCGTGCTGTGAACAATTTATATTGATCTTATCTCAAGATGAAAGTGCAACTTGTACTCATTGCTCTTTGACTTCACCATGTAGTTCCTTCTGAAGAGAGCCTTTGCCCTCTTTGTAGCCACCCTTTAAGTACTGGAAAACTGTAATGAGGTCCCTTATCATAATCCTTCTCTTCTCCAGGACAAAAAGACCTAACTCCTTTAGATGATAGATTTAATTTACAAATGGAGATTAGAATGTGTTCAGCCACATATATTTCTTCATTTATGGCTAGCAAAATCCACCTATGGCTTTCTTTTCACTCTTCAGCAAGGTTTTGTGTCACAGTCTCTGACCACTAATAGATGCTATAACAAATACAAATACAACAAGAAAACAAAACCACATTGGAACAAAATCTATACTTATTATCAGCGCTGAAGAATCCTGAACATGTCTTCAAACAGATCTTGAACCTAGGATATAAAGGCTTAAAGATATTTGAAGAATGGTCTAAATTTTCCCAAGAGCTTACAGTAAGTCAGCTTTTGAGTTCAAGAAACATCTCTCCTGCCTATTCAGATAAGTGAGAAATGACTGAACTGCATCTTAATTTTCCCTGATCATATTAATTGTCATTGTTTTCCTGTCTAAGCTTTCTACATCACACATTTATTCCAAAGCCACCATTTAGGCATGCAGAGATATGCCTACTGCTCTGATGACTGTTTTCAACACATGGAATTTAACCAGTACATATTTCAAATGAATCTAGTTCTACTTACATTGATATATTGAACATGATTTGCCTGTTTTTACTTTGGCTACAAAGACACCATTGCAGAATTTGGAGGACATACTCTTCAATGAGAAATGGAGAACCCTTACCCCCTACTGCCCCCCACCCCCTATTAATGTTACATTTAGGCTGAGTAATTAAACACACACAGGTCAGGAGATCCAGAATGTGAAGTGATGAATTTAAACTGCCCACCTTGTAGTTTTATCCCATGCATTATTCAGATCCATACTGAATGGTGAAAGCAGCAATGTAAACTACAGTTGTTCAAACAGGTTATGGAGACAGAGTCATTTTACTTCACAGTCAAGGTGAGATGCAAAAAGATGGTGCTCAAATACAAAAAAGTCTAATTCAGATTAGAGAATGGAGTTTAGAATCACAGTAGGAATTGGAGTTTATCATGCTGGATCATTCCAAGGAGATTTCTGCCCAAGCTGTCAGACTCCTTGTATTTATAAAGCTTGTATGCAACATTTGAAAACAAAGAGAGTGTGCTTTTTAAGATAATTTGAGCTTTCTCAGATATCTTTGAATCTTATATGCAAAGTGAAATGGAGCCTTTAACTACTTAGAAAACATTGTAATATCCCCTTCTTTTGTGCTTTATCAGTAATTACCCAAGGATATTATCTTGTCATAGGAATAAGCTGATTTCAGTAAAGTCAAACCTTCTCTCAACATCACCCTGTCAAAAATCAAATCAAAATTACCTCTGCTTAAAACTACCAAAAGCCTAAAACTCGCTTAACAGAGGCAGGATTTCAGTTGCCCATATATAGGAAATTAATAGCAATTTAGACTCATGGGGATATCTTCCTTCCTTCTCAGCTCCTTCTTAACAACAGCATGAGCCTTTCATAGGTACCAGGTCATAGCTGTCAGCCATTTGGCATGTCTCTGACACTCTGGAGCATCTACAGAGATCTCTTCACAGGAGCACAGGATTAATCATTTTCTGGAAGTTAAACTTATCTTAGGACAAATTCCTACATCTACTCTTTGTTCTTTCAGAGAACTGCATTTTATCTCTGTCTTAGAATGATATTCTTACCACCTTTTTTAGAAGTTGCCTTACCATAGACCTTCAGTTTCTCAGCCTGGAAAGAAGATGACTGCAAGAAGCTTGACCATTTCAGTACCACACTTTTTTTTCTTGACATTAGAGCATACATACAAAACCACCATTGATAGTTTCCTAAACACTTTTAGGTCAATGTACTTTATAAAGTCAATGTAACCTCAGCCAGCCTTCAGGTTTGTTTAAGGCTTAAGACTATGTTTGTACTTTTCTTTCCCTGTACATAATCAGTAGCAGAACTCTGGAGCTGAAAGGACATTGAAAAAGGCCATGGTAGAGCTAACTTTCTCAGCCCTTGTAAATGATTTCAACCTGATTAATTCCAGGGAAATTGCTTCACTGATTTGATTCTGGAATGATATTGGCGTGTGTGAGACCAGCATGCAATCCAATGTTTGGGCACACACTGCAGCAAACAGCATTGGAGATGTTACTGCTCTCTAAGAAGTTATCATAGAATACTAAGTCACCTTAGTCCTGTAGCTTCATGATCTGAAGAATATTTAGATAACAGCAACCAATTTTGTTTTGAAATGAAAGTGCTAGTGTCTGTCATCTACCCTTCTCATTCAAGGAAACATAATTTTCTCCTGCAAGGCAGCAAATTTCCTGCCTCAGGCTGAGCATGAATCAACAACAAATGTTATAGCACATGCTATAATTTTATAAACTATCATGCTGCGGAGAACTGAGTTGGAGTTATGAGCACTAACCTGAGGTACATCTGTGTTTAAAGCTCCTAACTGTTGAGTTAGGAGTACCTCAAAATGCCTTGCAGCACAGCAACGGCTTCAACAGGGATGTGCCTCCACTGATAAATACATTGCAATTGGAGGATCCATGATCTAAAAGCTTTCTCCTCTGAGGAGAAGTAAATTTATGTCTGAATTGACCCATTTCAGGAAGATTCCTTTGTTAGAAAAGGGGAAAAGGAAAAGCTCAAACCAAGGCCATAGCAATAATAGAAAAATATTGTTCATTTGTATTTTCCAGTGTAAAATTCAGATCCTTATACCTTGATGGATGACATTGAAATTCAGCACTTGTCCTCTGGCCATCTGTAACAATCACAAGTCATTAGCCACTGGGATGTGCTGCCCAGGGAAGTGGTGGAGTCACCATCCCTGGAGGTGTTCAAGAGGGGATTGGATGTGGCACTTGGTGCCATGGTTTAGTCATGAGGTCTGTGGTGACAGATTGGACTTGATAATCTTTGAGGTCTCTTCCAACCTTGGTGATTCTGTGATAAAATAAAGATCAGAAAAATTGCTTTTCCTGCAGCTCACATTAGTTTGCCTTAGCTCTCAAAGACAGGAAGGTGTTATTCAGTGAAGTTTACAGAACTGTGAGCTCTAGACATTTCTTGCTCTCTGCAGCAGTTCTGTAGGAACTTCAACTCTGTGTTGGATCTGTGACTTGAAGATGGTGGCTGATCTTGCTGCTGCTGTTTGCTGTAGTCTGGTGATTTTCATTACCTAAATTCTGTGAAGCAGCGACATCAAAAGCATGCTAGGCTTTCTCACAGGCATCATAGTATCATAGTATCATTCGGAGTTGGAAGGGACCACAAGGATCATCTAGTTCCAGTTCTTTGCAGGTTGCTACTGCTCCTCTGATATGTGGCCCCATACCCCAAGATATCCATGAGTATCACCCCAGTTTGAAACTTTCAGGTTTCAGAGAGAAAGTGAGAAGTCCTGCAGTTGTAATGCAAGCTCTGTTTGCTCCAAAATCTTAGAGCAAGCCAAGTAATGTCAACAAGAGACCTGGAACATTGTCTTTGACTATGAAGTATTAATGTTGAGAAGTATCATAGTATTATAGTATCAGTCAGGGTTGGAAGGGACCACAAGGATCATCTAGTTCCAAGCCCCCTGCCATGGGCAGGGACACCCCACACTAGATCAGGCTGGCCACAGCCTCATCCAGTCTGGTCTTAAACACCTCCAGGGACGGTGCCCCAACCACCTCCCTGCACAACCCATTCCAGGGTTTCACCACTCTCATGGTGAAGAACTTCCTCCTCACCTCCAGCCTGAATCTCCCCACCTCCACCTTCATTCCATTCCCCCCAGTCCTATCACTACCTGAGATCCTGAGAAGTCCTTCCCCAGCCTTCCGGTAGGCCCCCTTCAGATACTGGAAGGCCACAATGAGGTCACCTCAGAGCCTTCTCTTCTCCAGACTGAACAGCCCCAACTCTTTCAGTCTGTCCTCACAGGAGAGGTGCTCCAGCCCTCTGCTCATCCTCGTGGCCCTTCTAGAAGTGCATAATCAAAACTGATTTCCAGTTTTGAAATGCATTCATTAGCATTTGAGATGTGTTTTACTAGCCAATAATTATTGTTTTACTAGCCAATAATGGGTAAACACAGATTTTTCTGATCACCACCTAAAGTGTTCCTCATCATCAGACTGTGCAGCAGTTCACGTTCCTCTTGGAGGAGCGCAGATGAATGGAAACAAATGGATGTTCAGAATCCAAGAAAAGAAGTAATTAATGCCCAAATAGGATTAAAAAGCTGCAGAAAAGAAGAAACACTTTATTTTAAGTGACTTGTTTAATTAATTTGTCTAGTTTTCATGACAATAGCATTGATCATAAAGGATTAATTTGATATTAATGGAGATGTCATATGTACTTCTGTTGAAATTCCTCTGTAATTCAGTATTAGCTAAATGCACCATTAAAAGGAAGTGTTACTCATAAAAAGGTAGGGTTAGTGAATTTGAGTTTACTTTATATTCTTCTTTCCCATTATAGAATATTTATAGCTGAAAATAAGATGAAAGTTCTAAGGCTATTAGGGAGGCATAAAATGTATCCATTTGCAAGTTTAACATTCCTTAAATTGGTCAGATTTTGCCCTTTCCTAATCTAAATCTTGCAGGATTAGCTAAAATTGGTTGTATTTAGAACAATCAAAGCAGTAAAAGAAGTGCATTAAGTTGCTTTAATAGTTGTTCAGCACTGAATTTTGTACCATAACTGTGCTCTCTAACCAGCTTCTTTCCTGCTATAAAAGGTGTATATTTTTGCCTTCTTTCTCTAGCAACATTAGGAAGGACACAGTCTCAAGCTGTGCCAGGGGAAGTTTAGGCTTGAGGTGAGGAGAAAGTTCTTCACTGAGAGAGTTGTTAGCCATTGGAATGTGCTGCCCAGGGAGGTGGTGGAGTCACCATCCTTGGAGGTGCTCAAGAAGGAATTGGACATGGCACTTGGTGCCATGGTTTAGTCAGTCATGAGGTGTTGGGTGACAGGTTGGACTTGATGAACAGGTGTTTGGAATTGTCAGTACAATGCTTCACAGCTGAGTCACATTCTCATTAAGCATTATTATGGTAACAATAATGATATTTTTCTTTTTTTTATGAGCAATCAAGGTCAAAACTTGGAGTGATGTCACTCAGCATCTTGCCACTGTTTGGTGGAAAGGTACTGATTTACAAATCACCTGCCTAGTGATTTTAGTAATGGAGGTGGTAAAACTGGTGTCAGTTGAACACTAATTTATACCTTATGTCCTTATTTATATCTTATGTCCTTATTTGTATCTTATGTCCTTAGCTTATGTCCTTATTTATACTTTATATCTAACTTATATCCTCCTGAAGAGTAGACTCAGGGGTGACCTTATCACTCTCTACAACTACCTGAAGGGAGGTTGTAGACAGGCTGATGATGGTCTCTTCTCCCAGGCAGCCAGTACCAGAACAAGAGGACACAGTCTCAGGCTGCGCCAGGGGAGGTTCAGGCTGGATGTTAGGAAGAAGTTCTATACAGAAAGAGTGATTGTGCTATGGAATGGGCTGCCCGGGGAGGTGGTGGAGTCGCCGTCATTGAAGGTGTTCAGGAGGAGACTTGATGGGGTGCTTGGTGCCATGGGTTAGCTGTTTGGGTGGGTTGGATTGGTTGATGGGTTGGACACGATGATCTTGAAGGTCTCTTCCAACCTGGTTTGGTTTGGTTTATTCTAATAAAGGTTTATTCTATTAAATCAAATATAACAACAACAACTATATATATATATATATATATATAAGGTAAATAATTCTGAGATAACAAAGAGTACTCTCCATGTGGTAAATGCATATTATTGAAAGAAAAAATATTCTGAAAATAGCTCATGTCAGGGGGGAAAAAAATGAGGAAAGAAAGAGTTTGAGCATTCATTTACAATTTAAAAGAGTTGTGCTTAAATTTGTCATTTGACATTAACATTCTGAAAGTTAGCTGTCTGGTCCGTGCTGTCACTTCTCCTTTAGCCCTCATCTAATGAGGAGAGGCAAAGCATCTCCAGGGGGTGATTCATCCCACCTCTCCAGGTTCCTGTACTAGTGAAGATGATTCATTACTACAGTTCCTTCAGCCTGCAGCCTCATTATGACAAAAACATTACAGAAACACATTGCAAAGACAGACACTGTCCCAAAGAACTTGCCCGGGTCTACTCTACCTCCAAAAGGTAGAGAGCTTCCAATACTTACAACTGTTTAAAATAGGATATAGCTGTGAGTAAGGAAATGTGTCCAAGGCAAAAAGTAAGCCAAAAAGCCACTAACCATAAAAATAAGAATTACAAGAGATACTAATTTATGTATTCTTTCCAGAGAATTCTTTGCAGGCTTCTGAGTACCTCTGCTAATTTCTCCCAAAGGAAGAGCTTTTACCAGTGTACTGTTCCTAACAGATGGAGAAAAAAAAGTTTAAATGTGTATTCATGTGAAATAAATTGCTAGTACCATTCCACATATTTGTGCAGGAAAGCCCAATCTATCAAACTATTTGCAAAAGCAATTTCAGCTTTTTGTATTCAGGGCTTTGCAAGACTACAAAGAGATATGAATATATTAAAGATTCATTTTTTTTTTCCTGTACAGAATTGGAAGAGAAACAGTAGAGCTCCTGAACTTTTAGACACATTTGGAGGTGTTTGTATGCATAAGCTGAAGCTGCTGAAGAAAAGATCAGTGTAAATGTTTTGGATAAACCCTAATTGAGTCATTTAATCCTTAAATTCCACGGCCTGTCCTAAAATCTGCATCATGAGGGCTGTATACATGGACTGGATTTCAAGGTGATTGAACTGCAGATCTATGGTTTTTATTTATTATACCTAAAATACACAGCTTCTTATTGTATTTCTCCTGAGGTGAACAGCTGTTCAGTGCTATCTAGGTTATGAAATGGTAAATATCATTTAGCATGACCATTTAAAATGCTACTTCGCATTATATCCCTTGCAGTATCATGCTAAGTCTCTTTAAATGAGGAAAACTATGACATCTATTTAGAAATGGCAAGAAAACACCTTGAAAATAAAATACCTCTTTTGCTTACAACAGCTGCACATTGCACACAGTTGAATGCTTGCTGCAAAACTACCTTAAGAGGGCCTGATATATTCACACTTGATAAGAAAGAGCTCAGAGCTTCATTGGTCAAAAACCCTCCAGGGAAGGAAATGTTTCCTTGTATTTGATTTCTCTCTTTTTTTTTTTCCCCAACTACCTTATCCATTTTCTTTAGAGCTTAAATATTAAACAGATGATACAGTATTCAAAAGCCTGCCTGCATGTCTTGGGGCATCTCTGTCATATAAGTAGAGCAACTCTGAATACATATTCTAGAATACATTGATGGATCCTTAAAAATACAAGGAGGTCTCTTTTCTGACAGTGTGGCTGGAAGTGTGATTAATATTCTTACATTTTAGGATTGTATATTGAATGCATTATCTATTTCCTGATGCAAAACTATGCATCCAGTGCTGTTGGAACAGCAATAGCCCTGCATCTCACAAACAAGCTGGCTACAGCAAGAGGCCATCCACGTGCCTTTGTAACTGGTGCTGAGCAACTAATTCAAGTGAGGAAATAATATGCTCAGGTCATTTAAGGCTGTTTTCCAAAACCACAGGCTGTCCATGATTAACTTGAGTACTTACTCAGGTTCATTATTTAGCAAATTTTATATTCAGCCTTCACTCATTATCTGATATTTGAATCATGTTCTTTGTCTTTGGGTAACAAGAACAGTAGGGTACTGTTTCAGCATCCTACTTGTTCATCTAAACAACAGCAACAAAAAATAACTGAAAAGGGAACTTGAGAAGGTGGCTGAATCTTAAAGTATTTTGGAGAGTGATGGTGAAAATTAATAAATAGACTGGAGGAAATCAAATAGCAAGAGGGAGGCACTGGAGGGGCAATGAATTATTTCTTTCTCTTGTACAGAGCACTTGCACAAATATGTTTACAGGAAAAAAAACACCTCTAAAAGTAAATTCCCTTTATATATACTTTCTCTCTCTCTCTCTTTTTCTCTTTTTCTCAAAGTCACAGAAAGAAATACCCTGTGTTTACCAATTTTCACAATACTTCAAAACAGAGTCTGCACTCAGATTTCTGCCTGGTTTGATAGCTTTTTCTGTTAGGATGGAAACACAGGGAGGGGGGAAATGCTATTTCTTTGGTCTTTTGGGAAGTGGCCTAACTTCAAAGAATACTTTTAAAAGTCTATTGTTGAAATTGTCACAAGAAAATACAGGAGGCACATACATTAAAGGAAATGGAACTTGCTGAATACATGCAGTAAATTTGAATAGTGTTTTCTATCTCAGAAAAATCAAATAGTGAGTGTCAATCAAGCAAACAGTGCAGCATGGACAGCTACAGGCCCAGAGCTTCAGTTTTCTAAGCTTAGCAAAACTCCACTGATGTCAATGGAGTTTGTTCAATTTATACTGGATGGTACCCTTCTCTGAAACACTTAATTCATTAACAAAACCAGAAACACAGAGGGAGAACATTTTCTGACAGTCTTTAGTAGAGGATTGCAGCATGGTTAGAGAACACTGAAGCCAGCCAAGGTACATTAGCACCTGCAAACTGCAATAAGCTATTCTTTACCAGCGGGTTGCACTAACCAAAGATACAGACTAATGGGTTTAATTTCTGCTTTATTTCAGTGTCTCCACATGCATTAGAAAAAGATTGTGGTGTCTGAACCCTTTGCCTTGAAAGCCTCTCATGGCAAAGCTGTGAAATCTTGCCAGTTAACAAATGTATTAAAGACAACTTGGGTAGAGGAAGTATTTCCATGATTTCATGATACATTTAGCTACTGCTCCAAGAATAAGAGCTTACTTATAAGGATCTGTATTTTGCAATCTCAGCTTGAACAGAAGCATTAAACTTGTAGTCACCCTCAAGCTTATGGAACTGTCTCCTTAAGACCCATGTGAAATGCAACAGTAGAATTTGATTTTATCAGGAATGCTATTTCTCCAGAACAATCTTCTTACTAAAATCCACTAAAAAATTGAGTTTGCCATTTTCCTGTGCAATTACCAAGTGATATTTTTTGGGGGAAAAGATATCACTATTTCATATTTTGCTTTTTGTATGGCTACAGGAAGGATGACTTTAATGTAATGGAGTAGCTGTCAAACAAATGGTCTGCTATATCATCTATTTCTTTTTCAAATAGTATTGCTCCTTCCAAGAAGAGAGGAATCAAATTTCATTTCAAATTACATTACCAACTTTATTAGGGTAGAGATGATTATTCACCTGTGCAATGCTGCAGGTTTACAGCAGATGAAACAACCTGAGATGCAGGATTTCAAAGATTTATAAGTGTAGTCTTGCGGCCTGGGACCTGTTTTCCTGTGAGATTTTGAAGAGCCTTAAGGGATGAAAGAATCAGATCAGAGGATTTGAACAATAGAACCCAAAATGAGAAATGTTTCAAATTAAATCTGAAAGCCTTTTGTTGATTTCTTTGACTTGTGTGAAGTCAAGAGAGGACAGGTTTACAATGAAGAGGGAAAATAAAAGATCAAAAAGACCAGAAACACAGCAACAAAGCTCAAAGTAGTACTGAATTTTTCAAAGGGACAGAGTAGTTCTGTGTGTGGATGGGTTTAGTGGGAATTTCAACTTCATTAACTTGTACAAAAAAACACATATTTGGGCCTGAAGTTACAGACACTAGCCCAGAAGTAGACTTCAGTTCCCATTTCCTGAGTCCCAAGTTCATGCTGGTTTTTTGTAGCCAGCTTCTTCACTGGGAACAACAGCAACATCCCTTTCCTATTTGTTCCTCACTCACTGTTCCCTCTTCCTTCCTCTGGAAGAGAAGTAGTTCCTGGAGAGCAAAACAGAATAACACTACTTCTCAGGAACTCTCTAGGAAGTCTAGAAGCTTTGAGAGATAGCAGATATGGGCAAAACACTAGTGAGGGCAGCAGGTGTCTCCTGCAAACTCTAGTCTGCGCTACACAAACACCTGAAATCTTCCCTTTTACACCAGTAGAATTTTGCTGCCAAACCACTCTGCCTCGCCCACTGCTTTCTTTACAACACCAGAGACAGCAAATCTAGCTCCTCTGCATGTGCAGGAGGCACTTTACTGACTGTTGTGGTTTTTTCTAACAGTCTTCATCAGCATGCAAAGGATGTGTTAAAACACAAGAGCTGCATCAGATGGGAGAGTACATTCCCAGGTTCTTCGCCACCCGCTATTACACTGACTTCCCTTCATTTGTTTTACCAACATGACACACAAACCCCATTGCCAACAAAAATGTAACTGTGTGAAATGAGAAGTTATTACTTTGTGAATAAGTATTCCTGTCATCTTCTTACCTGTTTGATGCCAACACCCCTGCTATTGTTTAAGTTTAATGCTTGCTATTCATTTTAAAGCACAATTTCCTTCAGTTATATTGCAATCAAGCATTTGCAGATGTTATCAGGTGGAGAAATACTTCAATAGGCAGCAGACTGGATATTCTGTGTGTTGTGATGCTAACTGTGGGAATAAATTAAAATTAAAGTAGTGAGATAGCTTGCAGTGCCTGAACTGAAATCAGAATCAAGAGTAATTGCCTACAGCTCAGCGAATGCAAGTTAGAGCTACCAAAGAACAGCAACTTATACCTAAATAGTTCACAAAATCTCCCTAACAGATTAATTTTACCCATATTTTTCTTTGTTTTAATCAATTTTCTCTTTGTTTTAATCTATACTTCTCTCTGAACAGTTAGATGACCAATTTCTCACTTAAACATAGCACAGTACATATAAATTACACAAACTCCTGCCAATGTGCATAACAAATATCAGCAACGGTATCTTAGCCCTAATTAATTATACTACATTTTCACATAATCAAGGAAAAGCAACATGCTGATCTGGAGGAAAACTTACAAATAGGAAATGCTTAGAAAAATCTCAAAATCCTTCATGTTGAAGTAGGGAATGTACCTTTAAACCAGGAAATTCAGGATAAGCACATATACAGAAGGCAGGTTACATGTCTCACAGAATCACAGAATCACCAAGGTTGGAAGAGACCTCAAAGATCATCAAGTCCAACCTGTCACTACAGACTTCATGACTAAACCATGGCACCAAGTGCCACATCAAATCCCCTCTTGAACACTTCCAGGGATGGGGACTCCACCACCTCCTTGGGCAGCCCATTCCAATGGCCAACAACTCTCTCAGTGAAGAACTTTCTCCTCACCTTGAGCCTAAACTTCCTCTGGCATAGCCAGACCAGCCCCCACCTGGCTACAACCACCCTTCAGGTAGTTGGAGAGAGCAATAAGGTCTCCCCTGAGACTCCTCTTCTCCAGGCTAAACAACCCCAACTCCCTCAGCCTCTCCTCCTAGGGCTTGTGCTCAAGGCCTCCCCCCAGCCTCGTTGCCCTTCTCTGAACATGTTCAAGCATCTCAATGTCCTTCTTAAACTGAGGGGCCCAGAACTGGACACAGTCCTCAAGATGTGGCCTAATCAGTGCTGAGTACAGGGGCACAATGACTTCCCTGCTCCTGCTGGCCACAATATCCTTGATGCATGCCAGGATGCCCTTGGCCTTTTTGGCCACCTGGGCACACTGCTGGCATGTAAGTAGAAATAAATGAGGTGGTAGCTCTCCTTGAATTTTGATCAATGCATTTTTCCCCCACTAAATTAAATTTCAAATATTACTCATTCCTTGAGGAATGAATTTAAAATAATTTGATCCATTATTAAAATCTTTGCATGGAGAAAGCAGCCAGGAGGAAACAGACATATCAGTATCAAACTGACAGTGAGTTTTTCCCATCAATCCATAAAAGCAGTGAGCAGCACTGACTGTAGCCATAGTCTACAGCAATTCACCGTTCTACTCCTTCCTTGTTTAATTTAACAGTGTACTACTGTCCCTACTGCTGCCTTCTTTTGCCATCTCTCACTTACCCAGATTTAAACTACACTAACATTTACCTTTCAGCTCAGGCACTGTCAAGTTTTCTTTGCAGTCTCCCGTGAGGTCTTTTCAAAGCTGTTCGCATAAATGAAATACTCCTTGGAAATGCACAATTTAAAGGGCACCTAACTGGAGCTGCCATATTTTTCATCTGATACTCCAAAAAAGAAATAATATATTAAAATCTAAAAATGCTTTAAGCAAGTTATACTGCTTCTCTGCCAATTATGCATATGTGGTATTAAAAGAAAGTTTGCTTCATTTATCCTAAGTCTCTGGAAAATGATTTACAACACTGCGCTAATCTACTTCTTGTTAATTTTCTCTTCCATGAATCATTGTTATTTTTCTTCCTTTCTTTTTTCTTCTCTTTTTCTGGTGGATGGTTGGTAGGAATCACATTTCTTCAAGTAGTCATCTGCCTGCCTACAGTAAGTGTCCATCTCACACCTTGAGTACTGTGTCCAGTTCTGGGCCACCCAATTTAAGAAGGACATTGAAACTCTTGAACATGTCCAGAGAAGGGCAATGAGGCTGGGGAGAGGCCTCGAGCACAAACCCTATGAGGAGAGGCTGAGGAAGCTGGGGTTGTTTAGCCTGGAGAAGAGGAGGCTCAGGGGAGACCTTATTACTCTCTACAACTACCTGAAGGGAGGTTGTAGCCAGAAGGCGGTTGGTCTCTTCTCCCAGGCAACCAGCACCAGAAAAAGAGGACACAGTCTCAAGCTGCACCAGGGGAGGTTTAGGCTTGAGGTGAGGAGAAAGTTCTTCACAGAGAGACTCATTAGCCATTGGAATGTGCTGCCCAGGGAGGTGGTGGAGTCACTGTCCCTGGAGGTGTTCAAGAGACGATTGGGCATGGCACTTGGTGCCATGGTTTAGTGGTCATAAGGTCTTGAGAATAGGTTGGACTTGATGATCTTTGTGGGCTTTTCCAACTTTATTGATTCTGTGAGTCTATGATTCTCTGATTCCAACTCTGTTCAGTTCCTTGTGATCTGTCTTTACTCTGTGAAAGCCAGCTGAGCAGACATGGCCAAACACAGAAATATAATGCTGAAGATGCAGTGACTCTAGGCAACGTGAAACCACCACACCAAGAGATAGTGGTTTGGTTTTTCACACTTACTATACTCTGTCATATCATATCCAGTGAAATTCATTTACATGTTTTTTGTTTTGTTTTATTTGGTTTTTCTCCACTCAGGGTGCCAGGACAGATAATAAAGCAACATAAATATACATGAAATTTGACACGGCAAATGCCTGAAAGTCCATGCTGTACACATCAAGCCATTTTCATGAGAAGATTTTGGCATATTTTTTATACTGCAGCATGATATTAATCCCAAGATATGTTGATTGATGCCTTATGGCAAAAGAAAAAAAAGAAAAAGAATCTCTAGGCAGCTTTTCAGAATATAATGTGGAGTTTCAGAGATGCATGAAATAGGAGGATAATGAGGTAGAAGGAGCTAATTTTTAGCTGGAATTGCCTCCAGCTAAGCATGTATTCCTTTCACATACAAACTTTAAAAGTAATTAAAAAAAAAAAAAGGAAAAGAAGAAAAGACAGAATGAAATATAATGTTAAACTATCATGAAAATACCAGTGCATTCTAAAAGCCCATTACTGTTCCAGTGCCTTGTCCACAGGCAATATAACAAGAAGAAAGAATTCAAGGAAATCAAATAGGCTGAACCTGTTTTCTGGCACCTGAGTCTAAACCACGCAGCCTGTGTGGCCACACAAAGTGCTGTTGTTTTCTGACATTCTGCCAGACATCCAGCAATAATGCCTTCAGGTTTTCCTTGCCACTGTCCTGCTTGTAAGGCCCTTGCTGCTGAATCTGATGCTGTTGCTCCGTGTGATATTCCCCAGCCGATGCAGGCAGCCTCTGAAATTCATACATTCTCCTCAAAATGATGAAGAGAAGTTTCCTATCAAAAGCTTTCATTAATAGTAGGGGTTAGTAACATTGGTGCATTAAAGCTTTCCTGAGATTAATTAATGAGCACATACAAATTACCGAGACATGTTCTCTCTACAACACAGACAGGCAAGAGTGCTAATTTCAGCTACTGATATGTACTACTTTTAAAGGAGAAAACATGAGTGAAAATGAGGGGTGGAAGAAAAAAATCTCAAGGTAGTAGAGCAAATAATTAATTACTGTTAAAGTAAAACAAGCTTATAAACACTGAATCTGAGCTACCTTCATTACCATAGAGGGTAAATGGGGAGCACTGAAAATGCACACCTCTCATTTCCTCACTGCTGGCAGCTTTTCTATCTCTTGATATAGGATTAGTTGCTGAAAATATTGTTCTTGTCTGGCTTTGTTTTATTATTCTGTACTTGGTTCTACGTACAGGATTCTGCTGTGTTGGAAAGAGAGATCATGCAGTGCACAAAGAAAGCTTTCTAAATAGAACTGTCATGATCTCTTTGGAATATAAAGGTTGAATTTCACACCTAAGGGAAGTTCAAGTATTTCCTTCATGTTCCATGTCTAAGAATGGCTATGTATAACCTTAAACTGGAGCAGCCTGTATGTTACCTGTAGCTTGTCAATTTACAGATATAATACAAAAAAAATTGTCATAAACCCCCTAAAATAATTGGAAAATGGGCCAAGGAACACTAACTTTTAGCTGTAATGTATAAACAATTGATACTGTAAAACCTATATCCATGTACCCACAATCATCCACATCTCTAATCTGCATTGCTGGCCAACTACATAGAATTCTCACTTTTGATTCCTACTTTGCTTTTATTCCTTTCACTCACATACACCAGGATATACACTTTGGTTATCAGAGGATCAGAGCAGCTTTCCACCACTGATCAGCACATCAACTCAAAGATGTTCTGTGTGACAGACAGTGTAAGACATCACTTGCATTTTGTCTTGCCTTCCAACTCTCCCTCCCCCACAATTTCTTAAAATACTTTTATTTCAAACACTCTTTCTCAGTTGCTTTCTGCAGAAGGTGTGGCAATGTCCCATTTCCCTCCACTCCTTTCCCCATGACCATTTTATCTTCTCTTCTCCCACCCATCCACCTTGTGCCTCCAGTTGTAATTCAAAAAGCAGGGAAAACCAGGCCTAACCTCACTTTCCTGTGTTGAAGGTGCAGCTGCTTGATTGATGGCCTTATGAATTAGTAATGAAAAGACCTTGTGCATATTCATGGCAGTGCCTCTTTATTAATTCTTAATGCAGCTGCTGTAAAGGCAAGGAGTGGAGGGCTCAGTCTCCTCCCACCTACAGACACAAGCAATGTCTATTCCTTAGCTTCTTTCCAGTACCTGACCCATTACTACCTTGCCCTCAGTTACACACCACCACCAACTTCCATATCTGTTCTGCTCTGTTCTGATGTCTTGTGCACCCATCTTGTGCTAGCTCACAACAAGAGGAAGCAAGAAGACTGGCAGCAAATTCCTCAGTAACACTTCTTATGACAAAGAAATAAGTCTTAATGAGAGTAAAGAGAGTTTACAGCTCCTTTCAATTATTTTCAGCTGCTCTCAGGTGCTGCAACATATGCTTCATTTAATTCCACAATGCAGCGTGGTGATGTTTGTCACTGAAGACTACAAAGAAGCAAAAATATCCCAGAGGAAATGAAGAAAATCATAAAGTAGTTAGTTACCTGTGCAGCTATATTTTTTCCCCAGCAATAAGAAACAGGAAACACTAAAGAAATGAAGAAAATAAGTTCTTAATGAGAAAATTTTGCATGAAACCCAAAATCCAGTTAAAGCTCAGTGAGTTATTGGTGTAGGAAAACACAGAAGGTATGATTCTATGTGAGCAGTTCCATTTTTCTGTCTCTAAAACGGTGCTGGGTATTTCATGGTGTGATCTGGCTTTCAGTAGAGTTTGCCCTGATGTAACTGGCAAGTGGAATGATTAAAGAGAAACACAGACAAACAGCAAAACCCAATACTTAGCACTGGATAACTCCTAGCCTCTGAATGCATCATTCTGAATGGGGTTAGGTGATAAAGGAGGAGTTTATAATCATCTGAAAAAAAAAGAAGAAAGTTCCTGAAAGTTTCTCATTGGTGCTGTCATCACAGGAAAAGGAAACCCCTGGGCACTGGGGCTCTCAAATAAACCACTCAGACTTACAGTAGCTGCAGTTTCAGAGCTGAGGGCAGGGTATAACTGAGTGATTCAAAGGATTTTTCATGGGAGAGGTAGGAGAAAGAAAGGTATAAAAACCCAGCAAGGCCACACTTGGGAATCACTTCTCAGAGGATTAAAGAAGGTGCTGCTGGAGTGAGGAATGAGTTTCTGAACCCTCATGGACCCAGAACCTGTTAACATTTTGAACAGTTAGTTTACACATATATACAGGAACTGTAGTCTAGTTCAGATTCTGAATCCAAGAGTTTAAAGCCAGAAGGGACTATTAGATCATCTCTTCTGACCTTCTCTGTAACACAGATCATAAAATATCATGCAGAGACTGTTAGAGTGAGCCCAAGGACCAGTGCGGAGTCATAAGTCACAGGAGTTTCACTGTCAGGTTTTGTCTGCAATATTTGATCTTAAAAGCAAGGTGATTTAGCTTTAGATAAATAGAAAACCTTACCTCATTGTCTCTATCATAATTCCTACTTGCTCTGGCAAAAGTCAAGGAACACAATTGTTGGATGAAATGCAATTCAGAGGAGGGCTGTCCATTAAATTAGATAATGGAGATTCTATTTGTTGCTGATAACACAACTATTAACATGTATTAAATAAACAACATCCAAGATACAGCTTGAAGTAGTAGTAGAGTGTGGACATATGTTTCAGTGGAACTAAGATGCTTCAGCACTGAAGATGTCTGCCAGTCCCAGCTTCTTATCTGGACATTATAACACTGGGGTTGTTGTTTGGCAGTTGTGGGGTTTATGCTTCTTTGTTCGTTTGACCTCAAATTTTACTACAACCTGTATACTTCTTTGCCAGTTCTCATGCAAATGTCATCCACCTCAGTGCTTGCTATTAAGACAGGCAGCAGCACACACATCTGATTGCACCACAGCAGGTTCAGTGTTGGCATGTTTGTCTAAGCCACAGAGAGCTTTTTCCTCACAGAAGCCTTGTTTCTTCCTCAGGCTCAGCAGAAATATGCTAAAGCTAGGAGCTAGTGCTGTGATTTATTTTCTCATCTCTCCCTGCAGGGCATGCAAACATTTCCTCAGATTTGGAAGGAACTATTCTGAATGGGAAACCTCTACAGACTCAAAGTGAATGTGCATGGTTTTATCACCTACATCTACAGAAATATAGGTCAGTGGCAATTCATGCCATGAAATAAAGGAGGGAGGATTCAGCTGCATGATGGAAATGGGAAAATAGATTTGGATTGTAATCTAGGTTTTGGGTAACTACCTTTGCTCTTCCGTGAAGTAGCCATATAAGTGAACACTTTTGATGGCATTTCCATCTTCACAACACACCAAAAGCTTTCATGCAGTGCTGTTGTTGCCTGATAGTCTCCAGAATGTTAACAGCAGCTGAGTTGGCTGCCCTGCTGTCTTACAGAAAAGGTAGAACTCCTCTTGAAGAAATATAATGAGGGTTTTTTACAGATTAAAGGCCCAAACTAGATCACGTTTCAGGGAGAATCCCATCCATGATTTTACATTTTAGCATGAAATCTTTCAAAGATAATGGTGGATCTGAATACATTTGAGTAGCAGTGCTGTGTACATGGGATTCTTAAACACTATGGAACTACATACTTGGTAAAACTACATTTCTTTTTCATAGAAATGCTAACAGGAAAGTATTCACCTGTAGGTGAATAAATTCCCACAAAATAAGGATCACTTCAGTCCTTCATTTAAATTTGACTGCAATCCACATTCACACCTTTAGGAAGCTTGCAAGTGGTCAGAAACAAACATTTCCTGTTTATAGATATTTCTCAGGTGTGGAAGTGTCAGCTTACCACCAAAAATTCTTAGAACTGAATCACAGACTCAGAGATTATAGAGTTTTGGGTTGGAAGGGACCTCCAAAGGTCATCTCATCCAACCCCATTGCAGTGAGCAGAGACATCTTCAAGTAGGTCAGGTTGCTCAAGGCCCTGTCTCACCCAACCTTGAATGTTTCCAGGGTTGGGGCTTCTACCATCTCTCTGGGCAACCTGTGCCAGTGTTGCACCATCCTCATTGCAGACAATTTCTTCCTTCTATTTAGTATAAACCTTTTAGTTTAAAACCATCACCTCTTGCCCTGTCAGAAGAGGCCCTGCTAAAAAGTTTGCCCCCATCCCTCCTGCAAGCCTCCTCTAAGTACTAAGTGTTGCAATAAGATCTCCCTAGAGATCATGTGTGGTTTTCAGGTACTTAAGGGGGAAAAGAGATGAACTTACCATATATATGGCTAAATAATTTACCCTAACTAAAGGTAATAGAATGAAAAAGTTAAATAACGGAGAGACAGGGAGGGATAGAAATAGCATGTTAGAAATAACATGTTTACAATTTCCATAGAGGATTCAAATTATTATTGTCATATAGAACTGGAAGACAGTTTAAGAAGTGCATTCTTCTGGCTGTACATCATGAGTGATTTCAGTCAACACAATCCTGAGCTGCGATGGTGTAAACGAAGAGACTTTGCTGAGAACTTTATAATTTTAGGACTCTGTTCCCTGTCATAAAGTGAAGTAAATTATAGCAGAGGCATTACTCACAGCTACAATCTGAGAAAAACAACAGTTTGAGCACACTACTGCACATTCTTTCCTTTTTTTACTGCTTAACACTCAGTGGGGGGGAGAGGGAAAATGATACTTTTCCAGTTTTGAAATTAACACTCATATTTGGTATTGAGTGAAAAAATGAACCAAAACCAAAACCACAAACAAAAAAACAACCCAACCCACCCAGGTTATAATTATCCTTCTTTATTTAAATAATAAATATTCCTGCTGGGAACAAGGAGCTCTTCTTTTTAGGTGAATATAGGGATAATGTCAGAATGAGTGATGCGTATGGATCGTTGTGAGTTAGTTCTCTTCCAAGTGAGTAAGAGGGAGAAAAAATAGCATTGACAGCATTCCTCAGGGGAGCAGGAGTAAAAGAATTTAAACTTTAAGGAAATAAATAAATAATCTAGTTACTGTTCAGCTTGCTTTATAGGGCATTTCTCTATCCCACACCTGGGGAACTTTCTTTGGCTTTACCATATTTATAGTCCGTAGGTTTTGCTACTGCAAACCAGCTGATATTTAGGCCTGATAAAGGGGAAAGAATTCACAAGGTCTCAAAATGAGCAAGCTCAAGCTTGCTGATTTGACTTCTTTTCCACCTGCCTCATTTATTCCTGTGGCCTTTGGGAAGAGGTGACATCTTCAGTGTAAATATTGTGCTCCTGACCCAGTGAATCTACTGACAAAACAGTGATCTCTGGTAGCTCACAAGGCAGACTTAAACTCACATGATCTGTAACTAGCATTTTTTTGTGGGTCAGGCAGCAAGGGCCAGTCAATGGAAGTAGGAGTGGCAAAGAGGAGCCATCCACAAAGCTCCTGTCTAAAATTGCAGGCTCAACATTATTCTTAAGCACCATAAATAGAAATTAATTGTATCAAACCAGAATGTTAAAACACAGTGAAAATTTAAAGCTGGACCCTTAGAAAAGATGATAGGCTTAATGCTTCTAAAATTGTGAAAGAGTAGAGAATAGTTTAAGTAGACAGACAGTCCAAGTTGCAACACTTAGTGCAGGGCCAGTTCTTCCCCCACATCCTGTGCCATCATCTACCCCACCTGTTTTAAGCATCCTCCTACTCCTGCACAGAAGCTGGTGGATGCTGTTGCCCTCTCCTGGCTGCAAACTGTGCAGTGCAGCAGCGCAACACATGGATGCTCTCAGCAGGTACAGGAAAACTGACCAGGAAGGTCTTGGTCCATGCCATATAAACATCTGCTGTGGTGGAACTCTGGGGATGCAGACAGCCTCAGCACAGTGCAGAATGCCAGCTAAAAGCTGAGTAAATAGTTTCAGAAAGAAAATAGTAATAATAATCATTAAAGTGAGGTTAAAGCCATAATTTACCCAGGGAAGAGTGGATCACACAAATTCATTCAAAGAAGTTTTCCTTGGTCCTTCTGGCACTGGAAAAATTCACATGAGAGAAAGTTTTGTCTAGGTGCAGTTCATCTGCCTAGCTGCTCTCCTGAATGTCTTCCTTCAGTCATCTGCACTTAAAGCAGACTGAGGCCCGGCGGACAGTAGAATGACACTAGCAGCAAGCCCAAGTTTCTTCTTTACTCTGCTTCCTGTGGTGGGCCCCTCCTGATCTCTCTGCTGTGACAGCAGCTTGAAGGGTTTAACAACACAGTGCCTTTTGATCTCACTTCTGCAGCTGTGATTAAATAGACACACATCACTTGCTGTGCCACTATGTGTGCAACCCATGGTTCACCTTCCCTGAATTAGTACCCGCTGAGCACTGCAAATATTTGAAATGTCAATCCATTTGATAATGTCAAAGAGGGCTGCAAATACCACAGAATGGCACCAAGGAAGCATTCAACACACGCAGTGGCATATATAATATCTCTTTTCTTCAGGACAAAAAGCAGAGTTAAATAGAAACAGGAACCCATCACAAGAAGATGTTAAAGTCAAAAGGTCTAGGAACCTGAAGTGAGATGTGCTCCTGCAATTTATCACCTTAAAATTATAACCAAGCCCATCCTCTCTCACAGAACTTTAGTCTGCCACATTCACTCATTCTAGTAAATCATTTTCCATCAGTAAAAATTGGAATCTTATTAGCATAATGGCCCAGGTGCTTTACATGTAGATTCTGTAGCTTCAAATCAGGGTGGAAAGCAGAGCCTTGTTATGACATCATTATTATGTTTTCCCACTCAAGAATCCTAAACCAGAGGGGAATATTTTACCTGAATAAAATACAATAATGAGGCCATATTTTCAGTCACAGAAGCCAGGATCAGCAAAGGAGCAGGTGAAAATAGAAGAGATTAAGCTGACTAGTGGGTTGCACTTTGCCCTGCAGAAAGATTTGCCTTTACAAAAGACAGCAGGAAATAAGCATTAAACTTGTTGCTGGGGGTTGAATGAGGAAGTTACTAACCTAAAGCACAGGTAGCAAAGAAATGAAATCTAGCAATGACACAGAGGAGGGAACAGTCTTCCAATGAGTTATAGCTTTGGGGGTGTTGGTTGGTTGGTTTTGCTGCTTTGTGTGTATGTCTGTTAGACTTTCCTTGCTGAATTGCAGATTTTTAAACATTTCCCCAAACTGTACCAGCTCACATCAGCAGTGATGGAGGGCAAGTTTCTTTTTCAACTGAAGAGTCATTCACTCACCTAAAAGTTGCTGGGTTTTAATTTTTTAAATGAAATAGAAAGAGGTAAAGTTCCTGCACTGCCTGGCACAGCAGGCAGATACCTTGTGCCTCATTTGTGGTAGCTGAGTCAGGAGACGCTTTTCCCCTTCTTTATGCTGGTAAAGACTCATACACCAATACATGTGCATGCAATCAGATGAGTGGTACCTTAGCAATAGGGCCTTATAGTGAGGCTTATTTTTGTATTTTATACCTCTGCCTGATTATCTTGACTTGACATCTTTGTGGGTGACATGGACAGTGGCATTGAGTGCACCCTCAGCAAGTTTGCTGATGACACCAAGCTGTGTGGTGCAGCAGACACGCTGGAGGGAAGGGAGGCCATCCAGAGGGACCTTGACAGGCTGGAGAGGTGGGCACAAGCCAACCTCATGAAGTTCAACAAGAGCAAGGGCAGGGTCCTGCATCTGGGTCGAGGCAATCCCAGGCACAAATACAGGCTGGGCAGTGACTGGCTGGAAAGTAGCCCTGAGGAGAGAGACTTGGGGGTGCTGGTGGACAAAAAGCTCAACAGGAGCTCTCAGTGTGCACTTGCAGCCCACAAAGCCAATCAGATCCTGGGCTGCATCAGGAGAAGTGTGGCTAGCAGGTCAAGGGAGGTGATCCTCCCCCTCTACTCAGCCCTGCTGAGACCCCACCTGGAGTACTGTGTCCAGTTCTGGAGCCCCTATTACAAGAGGGATGTGGAGGTGCTGGATGGTGTCCAGAGAAGGGCCACAAGGATGATCAGAGGGCTGGAGCACCTCACCTGTGAGGACAGACTGAAGGAGTTGGGGCTGTTCAGTCTGGAGAAGAGAAGGCTCCGAGGTGACCTAATTGTGGCCTTCCAGTATCTGAAGGGGGCTACAGGAAGGCTGGGGAGGGACTTCTCAGGATCTCAGGTAGTGATAGGACTAGGGGAAATGGAATGAAGCTGGAGGTGGGGAGATTCAGGCTAGATGTGAGGAGGAGGTTCTTCCCCATGAGAGTGGTGAAACCCTGGAATGTGTTGTCCAGGGAGGTGGTCGAGGCCCCGTCCCTGGGGGTGTTTAAGAGCAGGCTGGATGAGGCTCTGTCCAGCCTGATCTAGTGTGGGGTGCCCCTGCCCATGGCAGGGGGGTTGGAACTAGATGATCCTTGTGGTCCCTTCCAACCCTGAATGAAACTATGAAACTATGAAACTATGACATTGCAAAAGGCAGCTGCTTTTCAGTAGCTCAAAGGATAATCTGAAGAGCTATTCTTAAATAAGGCAAGAGAAATTACATGCTGCAGTAAACACAGCACTGAAACTCCTTCTAAAGGTTGGATTACATGTTGGATTTGTCACTTCAACACAGAATCATAGAATCATAGGATCAATAAGGTTGGAAGAGACCTCAAAGATCAACAAGTCCAACCAAAAAAATTCAAGTCTCTTTCACTGCTCCTTGTGCTTTACATTTACTTTACTTTAATGAAACCTGAGCTGTTGATCACTGTTAAATAAGTGCTTCAAAAACAAGCTTATCAATTATTTTTCTTCCACCTGCTTTTCATCTGAAAGCAGGAGGGCACGAGGCTGGAGTCAAAAGCAGGCAGGCTCTACAAAGCCTTTGAGTTTTGATCACCTCCACTAATTTTTCCTTTGATTATATCATTAGGCAACTATGGCAGATATTCCTTTTCATGTGTGCAGGTTATCTCAAATCTTTGCCTTCTTATCCCCCAATCAAGAAGGTACTAAAGTTCTGATTAATGTCTCTGTTACACTGGCATTCATTAGTGTAATTTTTCTTTGCCCATATCTCTCAATCACCTTTGAAGTGATTCAATTGCACACCTAATGCACAGAATTGCACAGAATATGAATATATTTCAACAATGGGGTGGCTTCAGCAGAAGATCTCTCTCGTCTGACTGTAGGACATGCTTTATCCTGAGCCAGGTTTAAAGTATCCTCAGACACTCTCCCCAAGTGGAATGAAGAAAAAGTCCCTGAAGACATTTCCAAGATGAAAGCAAGTCAAGATCCTTCCTCAGTGCCTGATTAGCTCATTCTCTGTTCTTTCTCCTGTCTTTATATTTGTCTTTATTTTTTTTTCTCTTCTCCTAAACATGCTCATCCTTTTCCTGCCATCAACAAAGCTGGTATATCAACTGAATATGGAGGAAAGTAATTAGAGGAATGGACCCCCAGGTGATAATTAAAATGTGTGCCTCAATCCATTATTCTGGGTTCTGGCTTTGAATAATACCAATTTATTTCTAATCCTGGAATAGATAAAGATACAGCTCCCTTTGCATGGTGAGACCTGACAGTAATCTTGTGTTTATTTACTGTTGCTTTTATTCCCACCAGCACTCCTTTTGCAGATATTTGAGTTGAATGTAGTGCACACAAATATAGCCACCCACCTACCTGCCTAAGACTTACTACCCTTTACTCCTGTGCATACAAGCTTTTCCTCAGGATGTGTGGGCAAAAGAAGGCAGACACTCTTAAGTACAAGAATACTGTGAAGTGTGCAATAACAACTCCCACAGGCAAAGAGTATTCTGGCCTGATAGAGGCTTCCTGGTGAATATCTGCATATGCTGTGGCATACATTGGAATCATAGAGTTGTAGAACCAGAGAATCATAGAATTGCTAGGGTTGGAAGGGACCTCAAGGATCATCTAGTTCCAACCCCCCTGACATGGGCCAGGACACCTCACACTAGATCAGGTTGCTCAGAGCCACATCCAGCCTGGCCTTAAAAACCGCCAGGGATGAGGCTTCCACCGCCTCCCTGGGCAACCTGTCCCAGTATCTCACCACCCTCATGGTGAAGAACTTCTTCCTAACATCCAATCTAAATCTACCCATTTCTTTTTTTCCCCCCATTCCCCCTAGTCCTGACATTACCCGCTTTCAGTTGATCAATAACTAAGGTCCTAGACCTGTGCAGGCAACCAGCTATCCTTCAGTGGCAACATGGATGATGAAGCACTGCATTAGAGGAAGCAGCTAAGTTCCTGAGGGCAAGGGAGAGATGCACTGTCTATTTGCCTCTCATTTTTGTCAACATTAAAGATGCTGAGCTACTGCATCAGTTTGGACAAGCACCAGCTGAACCATTGCTTTACTGAGATGCATTGCTCAGGACTTGACGATCTTTGAGGTATTTTCCAACCTTATTGATTCTATGATTCTATGATTCTGTGAAAGGTATCCAAACTCAGCTAAATCTTCCTTTCTATGCTGACTGCAATACACACACCTGAGAGGACTAGAATAACCCTCAGTAGCAGCTATAGCTTCCCCAGAGGCAGCTAATCCTGAATGCTGCTTTTTCTGGGGGCTTCCTACATCATATTCTTCTATCATGACTTTTGTGGGAGGTAGCTTATCATGGTAATTCAACTCTACTTTTCACTGTTTTAATGAATAGTCACAGGAGCTAGGAGAATGTTTGAATGGATATGGAAATTAAGGAAAAATATGAAACTAAATCAGTCACACTGTTGTCATTACTTCTTAAGAAGTCTCAAAATAATCACCACTTTTTGGAACTAGTATAATGACTTCATAATACCATATGGTAATGCAGATATCACCTGTTGGACAACATTCTTTTCTGCAAGTCTAGCTGTCAGCTTGCATGGATGTTACAATCACAGAATTGTCAGGGTTGGAAGGGACCCCAAGGATCATCTAGTTCCAAACTCCCTGCCACAGGGAAGGACACTCTCCACTAGATCATGTTGCCCAGAGCCACATCCAGCCTGGCCTTAAAACCTCCAGGGACAGGGCTCCTACCAGCTCCCTGGGCAACCTGTTCCAGTGTCTTACTACTTCTATGGTGAGGAGAGACTGAGGGAGCTGGAGCTCTTTAGTTTGGAGATGTGGAGCCTAAGGTGTGACCTCATTAATATTTGTAAATAGGAAAAGAGTGAGTGCCAAGACGATGGAGCCAGGCTCTGCTGGGTGATGCCCAATGCCAGGACAAGGGGCAATGGGTGGAGAATGAGGTAGAGGAAGTTCCATGGAAACATGAGGAAAATTTTTTTCATTGTGAGGGTGACAGAACACTGGAACAGGCTGCCCAGGGGAGTTGTGGAGTCTCCCTCTCTGGAGATAGTCAAAACCTGCATGAGACTATTTCATGTTCCACTCTCTTTAGGAGGACAGTCATTATTAGAATAGGTTAGTTTAAGTCAATAGCTTTAATAAAACACAAATTTTTCCCCAGGGTAGGAAAGTAGCCTGTTCAATGCCTTATGCAGCTCATTTCTTGAGAATGATAATAAAAAATGTGACCCATATCAGGGGTTAAACAATTATTCTCCCACTCTCCCAACAAATGAGTAAAATGGATGTTGGCCAATATCCCATTTACCTCAAAAGGAAGCAGGAGATCTGCAGAGCAGATCAGGGATGATCATTCAAGGTGTCAGGAGTGGCTAATTGATAAAGATCCCACAACACACTTCCAAGCTGGATGAAGCATTATAAAAACAATTAGGCTAAACCCCAGTGATTAAATAAGATCTGCAAGGACTGGAAAATTGCCAGAATATAGCTAGTATCAAACAAAGGGAGTAGCACTTCTTCATTTTCTTTTTACTTATTTATTTTTTATTCAAATTGCAATTTACTGAAGGTTGTACAAAGATTTCTAAGGGTTCTTAAAGGATTAATTAGTTAATACATATTTATATCTGATCAATGTTCTTAATGAAAATTACTTCATTGAACCCAGCTTGAAAGGGATTGTAAAACTTTGAGTTTCCAGACACCTAAATGAGACTCCCAATCTTCTACCTGGGCATAATAAAAGTTTGGAGTCCAACAAAAGAAAAACAATCATATTATCAAGATATTCATAGAATCATAGAATCAGTCAGGGTTGGAAGGGATACAAGGATCATCTAGTTCCAACCCCTCTGCCATGGGCAGGGACACCCCAGGCTGGCCAGAGAGTCATCCAGCCTGGTCTTAAACACCTCCAGGGATGGGGCCTCAACCACCTCCCTGGACAACCCATTCCAGGGCTTCACCACTCTCACGGTGAAGAACTTCTTCCTCACATCCAGTCTGATGGAAATATCTTCCTCATATTTTGTTTTGTTCTGATTTGGTTTGGTTTGGTTTTAAAAAGCTGGTAAATGGCTCACATAAAGTTTGGAGTCTGGCTCTAGAATATTCAGAGAGTAATATAGTGAAATATTTGTAATGGCACAAGCAAGTTACCAAGGAGGTGGCAACTTCTCAGTCTTGTAGGAGCAATCTATCTCACCTGTCTTAAACATTTGATTCAGAATGGGATGAATCATCTTCTGGAGAAGTCTGTAATACCAGCAAACACAAACCTGAAGAAGCCAGAGAGGAGTCTGCATGGCTAATTTAGACTAAGTGTCATATTTTTAAGTAGCCATAGTTAGATGAAATAAACCTAAGTTATGACAGGACAGGAACCTAAACATAGACTGTAAGTCAAACAAAAACTATCTTGTCTTGCAGAAATAAAGAGAGAATCACAGAATCCGAGAATCACCGAATCAAAGAATCACAGAATATATCTGACTGCAGAAGACCTTCAAGGTCATCCAGCCCAACCTTTGACCCAGCCCTGAAGGGTCGACACTAAACCATGTCCCTGAGTGCCAGGCCCACAGGCTGCTTGAACACCTCCAGGGATGGTGACTCCACTACTGAACTGAGCAGACCATTCCACTGTTTGAGAACCCTTTACAGTGAGGAAGTATTTCCTAGCATCCAGCCTAAACCAGCTTAATTGCTGCAGTATTTTCCAGTGGGTGCATTATCAGCCAGCCTTTTCCAGGACTGTGAAAACTGTAGATGGGCTCTTATTGTAATGGCACACAGAAGACTTTTCCTTTTTTCCCTAATCAATTTTTCAGCTTTGTTCAGATTTGCTTTCATTTTTCTCTCAGACCCTACCACTGACTTTTGTATCTAATCTACCCTATTATTTAATCTCTGTTCTGTCAGAATGTTACCTTGCCAGCCCAATTCAACCCAGGTTCCCCCTTGGATCAGAAAATCTCTCATTCAGAGGTTTTGCTGTTCTCTCCTGACAAGCTGGCAATCAAAGCTTCCTCTTTGTGAATAACCCTATGCATTAGTTTAAATCTGACAGATCGTTCTGCCAGAGAGCCTTCATCAGCATAATGTGTCTCTTTTCTCTCATCTCAGTCATCTGCTTCCTCTGCATGTCCTATTGCATTCACAAGCCTCATCATGCTGCACTCAAGTATCTTGGCTATGGACCTCATCTCCTGCAGGGAGAGGAATCACTGTGTCCTAGCTTGCTGCATGTCTTAATATGGGTTTGATTTTCAGTAATCAGGACAGAGCTCATGCAAGAAGATTTGTATTTCAGTTTCTTCTAGATGATTAATATTCAGAATAAAAGCAGTGTACACACCCTCAACATTCTTAGGGGTACAGAGTGAAGTCTTGTCATTGACCACTCCCTGTGGTTTTAATAGTTTCCACATATTTTCCCTCATGTCTCAAAGCCTTCTCCCCTTTCATAAGCTACTGCTGTGTTTCCTATTTGGACCAGCATCTGTGGAGGGTTCATGATACCTTCTTTTTAAAGGGAGAAATTGTGTCAAGAAACATTTTCTTCTGAGAATATCCATTTTTCCTCCTTATTGAAATCATAGGCTGGCCATACATCTTCATTATAAGAAAAACAAATTTGCCTTCCTTAATGACACAACATCTTCTGGCTAGGCCAATATATTGCCTCCAGGTAATTTCCTAAGGAGCAATAACTGCCATCTAGCATTTTGGTGACTCACTGTCATGTTTTAGTGTAAGAAGTCTCACATTAGATGTTGTGTTCTGTCACTTAAACATTTAAATTGGATAAACATATATATCTTGCACCTTGATTGAGAGGGCATGCCATGATTGTTAACTAGTTTAGAGATCTAAGCACTGCAAGCCTCTACTAAACACAGTGTAGCTGTGCTCACTCATTCCTCTCTTTCTTTTTGGTTAGAATAAAAGGAGGATAGTACAGCAGAAAAGAACTAATCACCTTCAGACAAACAAAAAGTATTTAGAACAGATTAATCATAGAATTGTTAGGGTTGGAAGGGACCTCAAGCATCATCTAGTTCCAACCCCCCTGCCATGGGCAGGGACACCTCACACCAGATCAGGTTGCTCAGAGCCACAGTAATGTTAAGCTCTGCTTCAGAGCTCCAAATACAGATTTTTTTTCCACTTTCTTTGAACAAGCCTTTGTAGAAATTGAAGGAATAGAGTTGTCATTTACCAGTGCAGTTCTGATGGTCTTACAAAGCTGAAGTTTCTGTTTCCAGCTACAAAGGCTGTATCAAGACAACAACGGAAAGTTTTGATGGTAAAATCAGCCACAACATAGATGGCATTTATAGATGACATCTAACTGCTGAGCCAAATTCATAATGAAGAAGGAGAAAAGGAGCATAAGGAATGGCAGCACTACTTCCATTTCCAATATAAATAGTCCATGAAACAACATTTAGCCCATCTTGACAAGGTATTACCAGCATGAAGTCTCAGCTTAGATTTCTTCTCTTGCATAATGACTATATGGTGCAGCACAATTATACAGGCTTACCCTGCAGAAAATCTTCATTAATGTGTTTCAAAAGCCCATGTGACAAATTGCCCCATTTGTAGCCTGCATCCATTTGCTTCAATTTAATTTACTTACACTGGTTGCACTGGTTGCTCAGTTTCTTGGAAGAATTAATAGTCACCGGGGTTCAGGAGTTGTGTACTGTCAACTAGTTACCATTGTGCTGTAGACAGTGTTCAGGTTCCTGTGGTTTGGGGATTTTGTTTGTTTGTTCACTTTTCTTATTCTTTTATTCCCCCCCCCCCCCCCCCAGTTTCTTTCTCAGGGTTGTTGAGATTCTTTCTTTTCTCCCACATGCCTGCCCTCAAGGTTGTGAGCTCAGCACTGCATCTCCTGCTTGCACTATTTCTCCTTCCCTTTTCATTGCTAACAACAGAATGAGCCTTTTGTGGACCTAAGCTTCATTACTACTCAGCTTCATGGAGGTGGGGTACTATTCAAATCCCATTTTTCTTGTCTGTAAGTGAAACAATCCAGCTGGCTTGTTTGACACAGGCAATGTGCTTCTCTGCCCCTTGTGATTTCCACTCCTCTCAAATGGGCCAACGCTGTATATAAACACCACGTAATTCCTTTTATTAGTCCTTCCAGTGAAAAACAGTTCTAAAAGGGACTGGGATAGCAGCAACATGTTGCTGCTCTTCAGCCACAGGGCTGGAGTCATGCAGCCCAGAGTCAGATTTGAGAGGGGAATCTCTGGCAGAAAAAGGGCAAACCATACCGGCTGCACAGAGCTCTACGCCAGAACTATGGGCAAGACTGTGCTTGAGCTGATGATGTGGGAACCTGCCCAGCATAAAACATTGAGGTTGGTCATTTTGCAAAAGGGTGACCTCTGTGAAAAACTGTGGTGCTGCCACAACATTTTGCCCCTGTGAAAATGCCTGTATGTGCCATACAGAAACCTCAGCTATCCTCAAGGAAAGACAAAAGCTTGGTAGTTCTGCATTTTTCTGAGATGAGAAGCACTGTGACTCTGGGCTAGTCTCTATTAACTTATTTTATGACCATAAGGCCATCAATATTATTAGGGTTTTCTTTGTGTGTGTGTGTGTTTGTTTTCTTCTCAAGTATTACCATCCTACCTACTTCTGGAAACAGTAGATATATATGTTAAAAGGACCAAGATCTGTGCATATGTGATACTGTGATACTGTGATATGTCTGGCCAGGAAACGATGTGAATTGATTAGGAGCTATTTATTGTGTGTGGTTTGGATCTGCCATAAAATGACTGATTCTCTTTTTGCTATTCTTGACGTCTTTCAGGGTGAGGACACATACCAATCGCACCAAAAATGACTAAATAAGTTTTTATATCACTAAACCTTCTAGACAATGTTTGTCAAAAGAAGAAAAATAAGAAAGAAAACAAAAGCTGTTTACTCCAGTACTAGTTTCTAATGTTAATGGAATGGTATTCTTATTTTACTGGGGATTTTATTAGTTTGGGTTTGGGTTGGTTTTTTTCCCCCCTGATCTATCTAGTAGCCATTCCTGGCTGCAGCAGCTACAAAACAGGTCATGTGTAAAGTTGAATGCTCCACCAACCTGCCTTTTAAAGTACAGGCTTTACTGATTGATTGGTAGCAGCCTTCTAACACAATGATAACTATTTGAGACCTCAAGAACAAGGCTGGCTAGCTTCGAACGGTAAGAAGTGATGCACTTGGTAATTCCAAAGTCAGGAGACAATAGCTGGCTGATGCCTTTTCCTTTCTAATCAACTTCCTGTGGCAGGTAGTATAAAAGATTCATTGGTTAGAACCAGAAATAGCCAGAGCCAGTCTGAATTATGGACACCAATCCAAATATTTCATGTTAACACTAATGCTATGATTTACCACGATTCAGTGCTCAGAGAAATAAATGATCATTGCTAATAAGTAGACCATTGAGAACACACAAAGAAAGGCTGTAGCTAGCAAAGATGAGACTAAAGCAGCATAGGAAGTCAGGGACATGCTTCTGCTGTAGGAAGTACAAAAACCCCTAATGTGACTAAGAGCAGCACTAAGATCTATCTGTGTGACTCTGCTATATGGCAAGGAGTTACCAAGTTACTAGTGAGGGGCATCTTTTTGTTTCCTTGTCAGTTAGCAGCCAGTTGAGCTGTCAGTTCATACTGACCAGCTCAGAAGAAAAAAGATATACCTATTAAGAAAAAAATAATAATAAATTATTCTCATTTTATTTTAAACAGAGGAAAGGGAGAAAAGAGAGTTGATATGAAATGAGGTTTTGTCTTTGATTCTTTCATCTTGTCCTCAAAGTTCAAATAAAGTAGCTGTTAAGAAAGATTTTTCTGTATGTAGAAGTCCATTAGGATTTGCTTTCTGTAACTAGCTTTTCCAGCTGTAATTCTTGGTGTTTCAGTAAGAGGATCTTCTTTCTTGTTCTTATACCATATTAATTTCATGCTACCTTAAGTAGCTCTTAACTCTGGAATTTCTTCTGCTATATTTTTAGTTAGTTGATTAGGTGGTGTTGGATGATAGGTTGGACATGATGATCTTGAAGGTCTCTTCCAACCTCGTCTATTCTATTCTATTCTATTCTATTCTATTCTATTCTAGTCTAGTCTAGTCTAGTCTATTCTAGTCTAGTCTATTCTATCCTATTCCATTCCATTCCATTCCATTCCATTCCATTCCATCCCATCCCATCCCATCCCATCCCATCCCATCCCATCCCATCCTATCCTATCCTATCCTATCCTATCCTATCCTATCCTATCCTATCCTATCCTATCCTCCTTACCTGACTGGAAGCATGTGAAATTCTGGCAACATATGCATCCACCAGACCAAGACCAAGGTTTCCTTGCTGTCCAGATGTGAACACAGCTGAAACATTCACATTTTACCAGTGTGTGAGCACACACAAACAGGCCTGCAGTAAAGCACCATATAAGTTTGGAACCATTGCAATAAAAGTTAGTTCAGAGCTCATCGTTACATGGGATTTCACAGAGTGATCATTTAACATACTAAATTACCACTCTGCTCCTCATAGAACATGACACTTGTGACCACACAGTAAAAATACTTTATGGCCTGTTGTTCAGAGTCATAATTCCACTTTGCTGCAGGAGGAAGCTACAAGTCATTCCACTCTAGCTGCCATTAGGGGATGCATTGCCTTCCCAGCTTATGCACTGCCATTAAAAAAACCACCCGACAGCCTCTCATCTGCAGATGGCAGAAGCCTCTAAAGCTGTTGAACTGGCACTCAGTCAGTTGGCTTTTGATCTAGTTGTTCAGCTACAAGAGCCTATTTAAGCAGAAAAGAAAATAGGCTGTTCATGTGCAGTTAGTCTAAAACTCTCTTCCGACAGTGCTTTGTGTCTTTCTCTGTTCCTTCAGCTGCCTTTAATTAATGCTTTGAAGACACTGTGCATTTTTGGGTTAGGTGCAAGAATAAGTTTTCCTACCTCAACTCCATATTAAACATCCTGATTTTGAGCAGCAGCTCTGCTTCTTCCCCCAGTGGGCTCCACAGAATAACTTATTAATACATTTCTTTAAATACATCCAGGTTTTTATCTTTTAGCAGGGAATCTATTTGCAATCCCAATCTATTTTCGGTTCTTTGGAGAACCAGAGCTTTGTGCAGACTAAATGTATAGATAAATAAAAAGCTATTTCACAGCTTTGTGCATAGTAGCCATTAAACTTCCAGGGTTAAGGGAAAGCCCAGCAGCATGATGCCTATAATATGCAGGGAGCTTTTGTGATCCTTCAGGATGAACCCCTAGGTAATAAATAGCTTCATTACTACTTTTGTATCAGCTGTCCAGTGGATATAGTGCAAAGCAGCAGTTAGCACAGTCCTCCTCTGTGGTGGGGAAAAGAAACTCCCTGGGCAGCCATAGAAAATGTAAGCAGGGCAGGATTCCCAGCTGGTGCGGAGAGGAAGAGAGGCACTTTGCACTTCTAAGGGAGAATGTGTCAAAAGAAAGACAGCAGCCCCCAACAGCAAGACACACAGGTAAAAATTGTAGAGGTGCACACAAGGCAGGTGAAGGTGGCAGTGCTGAGGTGGGGGGAGAAGAGGTGCACTGCCTCTTGTGATGATGTCACACTGCCTGCTCTGCTCATTGCTGTGGCATCTTCTGTTTAAATAAGATAAACCAAGCAAACCTTTCAGTACTTAGAGGAGATGATAAGAATGGTGAGGACAGATTTTTAACAAGGCCTGCTGCAACAGGACAGGGAGTGAAGGTTTAAAACTAAATGAGGGAGATTCAGAATAGATAGAAGGAAAACAGTGAGGGTAGTGAGACACTGGCACAGAATGCCCACAGATGTGGTAGATGTCCCATCCCTGAAAACATTTCAGGTCAGGTTGGACAGGGTTTTGAGCAACCTGATCTAACTGAATCTGTCCCTGCTCACTGCAAGGCATTGCACTGGGTGACCTTTAAATATCCCTTCCACCCTAAAACATTCTACAGTTCTATGATACCACAAGAGCTGTAACTGCATTCAAAATACTGAAGGGGAGAAATCACCAGAGAAGTCAAAAGTTGCCAGGAACAAGGAGTCCCTTGGTTCAGGAGCAGTGGAAACACCCCTTGAATCATGGTCTGATCAAAGACTGATCAAACAGTTGTCTGTGTTATTCCAAGAAAATTTGGGCAGGGTTTACATTGTTGAAGGAAAATGAAGTAATCTATGGTTTAATAAAAATCCAACATAAACACTTCTCTTGCTGTTAAAACTGCTGTAATCCAAACACTTACACTCAGCTCTGAGTTGTTTAAAAAATTTATAAAGTATTCATAGAGATCAATGAGAAGAACTCAAAATGTTATCTGTTACCCAAACTGTCTGGACTATAAATATTTGTAAGTGTTTTACATGTCAATATCCTGGAAGATATTTACCTTTCATGTGCAATCTTATCTCAAACTGACTGTCAAACATGGAGACATCCTTCAAAAGGTAGAAGACAGGGTTTAGCATTCCAATCACAGAGCAGCGTTGCAGTCACACAGCAGATGACAACCTGATGTTGCACTTCATCATGCTCCAGTAAAGTCAAAACTGATTCATGAAGAACTGACTAGATTGATGTATGCACAGAGCTTAACAGCTAGCTGACTCATGGCTGGGGTATGGACAAGGGTGGAAGCAGAGAAGAGCCATGCTTTCTGGTGGACTCCATAGAAAGTGTGTTAACCCCTTCATTTCGCCTCCAGCTCATCTAATTTGTTTCAATAAGGATAACTGGAGCTGGGAAAGCAAGAATTCACTCATCAAAATTGCCTGCTATAGAATCTAAAGATGTGTTTGGTGAATTTGCTCACAAATTTATTTCCTCACATTTGTAACAGAGATTCTTCTGAAAAGGATTCCCTCAGAGGGGGTACACCACAGTATGGCAGCTTCTAGAACAAGGAGGGTCTAAGTTTATCTCAGGGTGGGTCTCAGGATCTTAGTTTTCCATTTAACAAGATCAGAGATGTGGACACAGCATGCTGAGGCTTTCTTTCATTGCCAATGTCTAGGCTTCTTTCTCTCATCTTTGGTGTAGTCTTATTTTCTTTAGCCATGAATAACTTGGAAGCTGTGCCTTGCCACTCTCTTTCATGCCAATCAAGTGTATCAGTATTTACCCTTCCATTTAAAATTCTATTACTTTGAGTACACTGTTGTTGCTGAGCTCACAGAAATGTTTTCAAAGCTCTTCTTCAACTTTTTCTCCTTGCTGCTGTGAAACCGACATAGCTGATCCGTTTGTCTTCAACAGGCCCATGCCCACAAATTTCTATTTTAAAACATTGACTAAACCTTATCCTCTTACCCTCTCAGACCATACACTGTTAAAAAAGTCTTCTTTTTCCTCTGCAAATCCAGTGCAGCCAACCTTGTTAAAGAAAAGGC